>NC_048598.1:72654660-72887160 GCF_003668045.3 Cricetulus griseus
CAGAAGGGCATGTCATGATTCTAAAATGCGTTAGGAAGAAAGTCATTCAAGCATCTAAGTATAGTTTGGACTTGAGTTGTGTCAGTTTAATTATCTACATCTTAGAGGAACTAGATTCAGCATTAAACCTTGCCATGTATGATTGGTTCTCAAAAGTATTGGACTTGAGAGCATTCTGTCAGTAGATTAATCTATCTCTTCCAATGAGACAGAAAATTGGGCAAATGCATTCCTTTCCTCTTCTTCATAGCAGTGCTCTTCTCTTCAAAATGTGCAAGGACTATACACAATTGTATTCCTCTTTAAAACCAGGTGTGTAAAGTGATAACTTCTATCCAACTTAATTATCAAAATTCTTTTATAAGAAGACATATATTGTCTGCCTCCCACACCATCCATCCCCGTCAAGTTATTCTATTTTGATATTTACAAATCTTTAATTTTTACATTTTACCTCCCTTAAAACTCCCAAGTATATTTTGTTCATCAGGAGAAAAGAGAAAGAACTATGTCTCTCAAAATGGAATACCTTCTACATTTTACTTATTTGTTTCTCTACATTGTATCAGTGCTTCACTATTTGGTGATAGCAACACTTCTATCTAGTCTACTTGATATGTTAGGATGCTAAATACTTACACTCTGTGACTGGTAATTGCTGTACACCACCACAGTGATTAACACTAAGCAAATACTCCAATAAACAGTAAGTGGCAATGAGTGTTCAGCTGTAGAGTAAAAAATTATCTCATGACCCCTTCCTCTATGGCTCAGGAAGGACGGCTATGAAATGTTGCCTTCTAGACATGATGTGACCACAGCACACATAAACTCACAACGACTGTAAGACTTGAACAACCTCAAGGCAATTAATATCCCAGATTGCAGTGGGGAGGAGTTGAAGAAACTTCACCCATGCTGAGGAGATATTGCCAATTGATGACTGCTGAGGGAGGAGAGTCACTTTTCTTCAGGAGTGTGGTCCCTGGTAGGTTCCCTGTGTTGTAATGGCTAATCCCATGGCCATCTGAAGCAGATGGGAAGTACTAATTGCACTCACTGGTAAACACATATTTAAGAAAGTTCATGAAGTTAAAAGGAAGATATGGTGGGTGTCCTAGAGAAATTTCTACATGGGGTTGAAGGTTGGTATGATCAAGATAAATAATATATACAAAGATTAAATTTTCAAATAATAAATTTGAATTGTTACTGGGAAAGGGTAAGTGGATGGATGAATAAAATACATATCTGAAGTTGAGGAGAGTTGCTATAAAATTTTGTGTGTCTATCCAGTGTGATAATGTCAACTCCACAGAGGCACACTCTCTGCTAATTATTGTAGGGGACCCTTGAAATTCAGAAAATATTTTCTGTTTTCATAATATAAATTACAATTTTTTAAAAAAAAATAAAGGTGCCCACTTTGCTGTGAAATATACTCTAGTCCTAAGAAATGCAAAACAAAAATGGAAATGAAGATGAATAGTCAATGAGTCATAATCTAATGGAAACGGCTGCTATTGAATTTGTGTCACTGTGGCTTGTGTTGCGCTCAACAGCTGCTTTTCAGAAACCACCACCCGGGGTACTTACTAATCAATCTGTTCACAGAGTCTAATGCACTTGATTCTTTCTCTTTTGAAGACTAGGGTAAAACACAATCTATGTGTTTTCTTGCCATGGCCATATGATTCCCTTTCTAATATTTCTATAGAAATCATTACCAGGAGGCTTAATTTTTGTACATTCATTCAAAATCCCCCTTTAAACTGCTCTGTGAAAAGAAGCTGAAAATTTTGAAGTGGGAGAGTATAACTTCCCACTCCAAAGGTGATCAAGGTCAAGTGGGGGTCACAGATTAGGGATGATTATTACAGATGGTGTGATTATTTGTGGGGCAGAAGGATAGGTTTTATACAGGAGAGCAAAAAAAAATAAATCACAGGGAGGATTTTGGAGAATGCCACACTAGATGAGGCCATGAAGTATTGGGAAGGTGACAAAGAAAGGTTTGATGAACAGATAACAATGTGGATCAAAACTTAACTAAAGGACTGGCAGTCAGGCTAAGCGCCTCAACACAGTGGCTGGCTCATACAAACACATTGGATTTTTCATGTCTGAGAAGAGTGGTAGTAATTCTGGGGACACAAGCAGGAAATATTCCACAAATGGCCTTACATGTCTTTTCCAGCTTTAAAAAGCTTGTGGCCTTCCCATCTGGAAATATGGCTAAAGAAATGGCTCCTTGGTTGAGAGCATACTGCTTTTACAGAATAGGGTTTGGTGGCTTCCAGGACCTACATGTACTGGCTCACAACTAACTGCAACACTACCTCCAGGGTATGCAATGCTCTCTTGTGGCCTCTGTGGGCAATGCAATCTATGTTCACAAACCCATGTTCAGGCACCTACATATACACATAATTAAAAAATAAAAATAATCAAGCATGATAACATGCACCTTTAACTCCAACACACAGGATGCAGAGGCAGTTGGACCTCTGTAAGCTAGCTTGGTATACGAAGGGAGTTCCCTGACAGCTAGGGATACACAGTGAAGCCATTTCCAAAAGAAGGTGAGGAAGGAGAAAAAGGAGGAGGAGGAGGAGGAGGAGGAGGAGGAGGAGGGAGGAGGAGGAGGAGGAGGAAGAAGAAGAAGAAGAAGAAGAAGAAGAAGAAGAAGAAGAAGAAGAAGAAGAAGAAGAAGAAGAAGAAGAAGAAGAAGAAGAAGAAGAAGAAGAAGAAGAAGAAATAGAAATGAACTCTTTGGATGGTTAGATCAGCAGCTTAGCCACTTACAATAGAAGAGTACGATGGTCATATACAATACAGTTAAATTTCAAATAAACAAGTAATGCTTATTTTAAAAATAATCCTGCTCTAAAACTTGTCTGGGACATAAACATATTATGAAAAAAATATTTGTTGCTATTCTGAAAGTCAAGTTTCAATTGCAGTCCTGCATTTTTATGCATTAAATCTTCCAGCTGTGTTCTAGTGGAAGTGCAGAGAATGAATTGGAGAAAAAAGAGCAATTTGGAGGATGAGTTGTTAAACTCCAGACTCACACAGTGCAGATGCTGGTATTCAGGATGTGGACCCTTTTGTTGCCAGGACACAGCGAGCTAAAGCCTGTAGAGAAAGACTATCTTTAGGTCTTATTCGGAAGTCAGCAGATATTTTAGGATGAATAGGTGCTTTTTAATGTTCCTATGCTGCAGCCCTGGTCATATGAGGGAGACATCTCTTCCTCTGATAAGTGGTCGCATGTGTGCATGTCTTCTCTGCAGACTGTGGAGTAAATCAGATAATGTTGTGAGAACACCTAGGACACAATGACGTAAGGCTTCTCCTGGGTCACAGGCCTAA
Organism: Cricetulus griseus; assembly: GCF_003668045.3. Classification (NCBI taxonomy): domain Eukaryota; kingdom Metazoa; phylum Chordata; class Mammalia; order Rodentia; family Cricetidae; genus Cricetulus; species Cricetulus griseus. The sequence continues at coordinate 72,658,036 of NC_048598.1, forward strand.
GCTCTCAAAATGCACAAATTTAGTGTCTTTATTATGATTTGAATATTTCAAAGTCTTCACATAAATACATTTAAATGGCTTTATTGTTAAAGGGCATTGGTGTGTAAGTCAATGTGTCAGATAAGGAAATTAGTACAATGAAGTACTATGATTTCTTTCCCCTGGTAATGTCCTCTTTATTATTGCAATGACATCATAAACCATGCATTGCCTAACAGAAGTTTCACAGTCTACACTTGACTCCTTTGCCATTTACAATGTCAGCATATTTCAGTCTCTTACATGATTCATCTCTGAGAGCTTGCTTGGTTTACCTTTGTATTCACACTAAACTGAAGGTTACCAAAAGGGAAAGATGAAACCTCTATCTTGTTCTAAGAAACATTCATATAATCTATTTGCCATAGGACATATGGAAGACGTAATAATATTTGATCAGCAGTATTAACAGCCAGGAAATAGCACAGGGATGTAAGGTCACATACATCTTATACTCTTTGGATCCCACTGAGGCCCTTCTTACTCCTTGCCTTGAGGGACCACATGGAGGTGTGTAGCAGAACAAAGTAAAACTATAGATACAGGGCTATTTTGAGAGTGTTCTGTTCATCCTATAGAAAATGCAGAATGGAACATAAACTACGCCAAGAGACAGAATCTTAACACTGATTGAGTAGATAAGAAAGGGGCAGGTAATGGTAAGTTAGATACTTTTCTAAGATTACCTCAGACACAAAGACTCAATGCATTATCTTGGGTCTCAGAACCAAATTCTCAAACATGAACCATCTCAAAGAGAAGGCTCAGAAGTTTAAGAGCTCTTCCTGATCTTATAAAGGATGCAAGTGAAGATCCTAGGACCCATGCCAGGTGGCTCACAACTTTATCTGTGTCTCCAAGAGCTCTGCCGTCTTCTGGCCTCTTGGGGCATTTGCACACAAAGCATGTATTCACAAACAGACACAGACACACACACACACACACACACACACACACACACACACACACACAAACAAATAAAAATATAAATACATTTTATATATAATAGGAGTGCTGACATATGATTCTTGTTTGCCTCCCAAGGATGCCTTGCTCAGTACTCGGCTCTATCTTTGACTTTTTGATGTCAGTGTTTTTTAACCTTTGTCTATGTTCTCTACTATGCTGGATACAGGTGTCGGGGTACAATGTCTCAGCTTATCAAGAATGTTAATCTCTTAATTGCTTAACCTTCCCAACATTAATATTGTTTTATATTCATGAATACTTTCAACATGAATTCCACATATTAACATTAGTCATATGTGCATATTCTTTTTTCAGATTTTTTATTTAGATTAGAAATAAGATTGTTTTGCATGACAATCCCAGTTCCCTTCTCCCTCCCATCCTCCCCTACCACTCACCCCTCCAACTAAAACCCTACCTATCATATATCCTTTCTGCTCCCTCTGGATGTTGAGGCCTTCCATAGGCTGTCATCAGAGTCTATCGTGTCCTTTGGGATAGGGCCTAGGCCCACTCCCGTGTGTCTTGGCTCAGGGAGTATTCCTCTGTGTGGAATGGGCTCCCAAAGTCCACACCTACACTAGGGATAAGTACTGAACTACTACAGGAGGTCCCATAGATTTCTGAAGTTTCCTCACTGAAACCCATGTTCCTAGGGTCTGTATCAGTCCCGTGCTGGTATCCCAGCTATCAGTCTGGGGAGCAAGAGTTCCCCGATGTTCAGATCAGCTGTTTCTGTGGGTTTCACCAGCCTGGTCTGGACCCTTTGCTCTTCACTCGTCCTTCTCTGCATCTGGATTTCAGTTCAGTTCCGTGATTAGTTGTGGGTGTCTGCTTCTACTTCCACCAGCTGCTGGATGAAGGCTATCGGGTGGCCTTCATATAAGTCAGTCATCAATCTCATTAACAGGGGAGGGCATTTAAGGTAGGCCTCTCCTCTGTTGCTTAGATTGTTGTTAGCTGGTGTCATCTTTATAGATCTGTGCATATTCTTATAAATAATGTATGAAGTGTGTTGCCTATGCCTATATGTTAACTATAACAGTCATTCTCATGGATATGTATACTCACTGGATTGGTTAGTACACAGCTTTCTGAGTCTCAGGGATTAAATCCATATGACCCTCATGGGCTTAAGTTCTTACAGGTTTATCATGTTTCCAGGTGAGGCTGACTGTGCTAAAACAGAACCACACTTTGAAACTAGTTGTTTCAAGAAATACATTCTGATGTTTTTCTGTATGTGTGTTATGTTTATAAACATATTCTGTAGTTCGCTATGATGTTTAGAAGCAGAAAATTTTCCACTCTTATCTGCATTTCTATACTTAATCTATAAACGAAAATAACATATGCATCCATATATAAATACATTAAAATAACTCTTCACAAAATGTGATCAAACTAAATATAAATTTTAATGTACCCATGCATACATTGAAGTATATATTGTATGTGTGTCTATTTATGTGAATGTTCATATGTATGTGTGTTTGCATGCATGGGTGCTTATTTGTAGAGTGAAGAGTCTTCTTGGGTATGATTTATTAGGTCTTTTTCATCTTGTTTTCTGAGACAGTTCTCTCACTGGCCTGGAACTGTAGACATGCCCTCAGGGAATCACCTGTCTCTGTTTCTCTGACCCTGAGATTGCAAGTGTGTACTATCATGCCTGGATACTTTTATGTATTCATGACTGAATTCTGGTCCAGGTACTTTCAAGGCAAGCACTTTTTCCATTGAACCATCTTCCCAGCTCTCAAGACATGTTTCACATGAATACATAGTTATAAGTACATTCTAGGTGGCATTTTGCTGGGCATGAATACATGTACATCATTAACCTCTTTCCGTTTTCAGCAATGATTAAGTACATGATTACATTCCATATTTTATGTTAAATTCATTTCCAAAAGTGTTCCAACAGACTTGTCTTCCTGCTGGCTGTGTTAAACTTTATTAGTAAGGTGATCTTTTCAATTTTCCTGAAGTACATTCCACACTGCCATATGTCACCTGTGAAACTGAAGAGTCAACTAAGGTCCATATATTTGTGGGACCACCAGGATCCTCCTGTAAAGTCAAATTTTGACCATTTCCCTCTTTTCCTTCCTCATTCAGATGTGCAGAAATTGTTTGGCATTTAATTAATGAGAACACAGGACTAACTCAATGTGTCCTGCACTCCTGGGTCATTTCTCTTCCCTCTGATGGAAATATCCCTTTGTTTCAAAGGCAAATCCTGTCTCTGAAGGAGGATGATGAAATGTGAGAGATGAGTTTGGGGTCTTACAGTTAGGGAGTAATTAGTAGATAGAAAATAATGAAAGTATAAGATGAACTGTAGGAAGATGGCTCAGTGGGTAACATGCTTGCTGTACAAGCATGAAGACTTAAGATTCTAAGCTAAAACTGCCTTGGTAGCTTGCCTCTGTCATCCCAGCACTCCTACAAGGAGAAGAGAGACAGGGGCAGCAGATCTCCTGGAAGCTCCAAGGCTAGCTTTCCTGGACAGAAAGAACAGCCTGTTTCAAACAATTTAGAAGGTGGGGATTGACACAGCATGGCATGTGCATACATAGCAATGTACACAATCACGCATCACATTATCCACATATAGAGAAACACACTGACACCATGTAAGAAAGAAAGTGGACAGTTGTTCAGGTTTCAGCAGGACATTCATTTCCATTCAACACTACTTTTCCTTACTCAATTCATCAGGATCCATAAGAAAAAAAGAGGCATATCCAAAAGAAGAAGAAGAAGAAGAAGAAGAAGAAGAAGAAGAAGAAGAAGAAGAAGAAGAAGAAGAAGAAGAAGAAGAAGAACACAAAGAAAACCTCCAGCAAAATGTGCACTTGCTTCACAGTGTGCATTGTACTACTACTACTACTACTACTACTACTACTACTACTACTACTACTATTATTATTATTATTTGATTTTTCGAGACATGGTTTCTCTGTATTGTTTTGGAGCCTGTCCTGCAACTCACTCTGTAGACCAGGCTGGTCTTGAACTTACAGAGATCTGCCTGCCTCTGTCTCCTGAGTGCAGGGATTTTAAAGGTGTGTGCCACCAATGCTCAGGGCACATTATATCTTTATACGACTGTTTCAATCTTTTGATCGATGTTGTCCTCAAACCCATAGTGGATGGCATTTAGGGTCTAATAGAAACATGCTCAAGAGTTTTCTTCTTAATGTGGAGAAACCAGGATTTTATTGGGAATTCTTTCTAATCAAAACATTGGATTAGCCCTTCCATTTTAGGAAACTGAGGCTGAGAGAAAGGCGGTTATTTCAACAGAACATGGTAATGGAGACGACACTAACAAATCAGAATACCTGTGAGGTCACTAGAAACCACAAGTCCCAATCAGGGTGAAATGAACAACTGAAAACAGCCTCCTGAGCACCAGCAGGATGAACATGGGACATAAAGGGTGGTAGGAGTTTGATTTAGTAAGCCATCTACATCACGATGTCTCAAATACAGAATAGTGAGCAGCCCTCACAGTAACCTCCATGGGTAGCTGAGGTTCATACACATTTATTCATGTGCATAGCTTTTATCAGGATTCCTGGCCTATAGTAAGTTCACACCTGACCTCTGGGAATTAATTTCTCAGTTAGAGTTGGTCCTGTGTGCTCACCAGCTTATTTCATCTTGACACAAGCTAGGGTCATTGGAAGAGGAGGCAACCCCAATTGAGAAAATGCCTGCAGAAGATTGATGTGTAGGAAAAACTGTGGGGAATTTTCTTAATTAGTGATTGATTGGGGAGGGCCAGTCCATTGTGGGTGAGGCCAACCCAGGAATAATGGTCCTAGAAAGCATACTGAGCAAGCCATGAGGAGCAAGCCAGTGAGTAGCACTCCTCCATGTCCTCTGCGTCAGCTCCTGCCTCCAGGTTCTTGCTCTGTTTTGAATTCCTGCCCTAACTTCCATCAGTGATGAAGTGTGATATGGAAGCATAAGCCAACTAAACCCTTTCCTCCCAAGTTACTTGGCCTTAGCTGAAGGATCTCTATGGAAAAATGCTGGTTCGCCATGATAGAGAGCCACATATCCTTGTATGGTCCTCATTCAATGAACATTTCACTCCCCTGACTCCTAGTGAGACACTGAACCACTCTGGCTTTATATTTGGTTTTCTGATTATCAGGCTTAACTTAAAATTTGTTGAGAATGTAATTGCATTTATTTGTTTATGTTTGGATGTTTTCAGGGAGGCTTCCTTCTCAAATTGCCCAGGCAGTCCTGGAACTCACAATCCTCCAGTGTTGACCTGCCAAGCATCTGGTATAGCTATAGCTCCCATGCCCAGCAGAGAGATTTTTAGGACATCTTAGAAGTGAGAGATTTTGAATTTAACTGCCAACTAGGCCTGCAGATGGGGACTCTTCCTTCATATATATAATATCATCAAGCCAAGTAATACCATGATTAACCAAGGAGAAAACAAAATATCTTTAATTTAAGGAGACTTTCAATTTGCTTTATTTGTAAAAGCACCCAGAGGCTTTTAGTTTAGAATTGGTAAGGTCACTTCCATGGGATTGCATTCTAAAGCACGGTGCTGTGTGCTGGGATTGCTCTTATGAAGATATAGAAGACAGCTTGAAAATGTCAATGAGTGGGGATGCAGTGTTGGAGAAAGGGCTGCCTTCCATGCCTGTGCTTGTTACCTGTACCACAAAGAAAAGTGGGTGATGTCTACAAGACCGGTTTTCATTTCTCTCCCATGACTCCTTGAAATAAAGCTTTCTACTCTTAAACTTCACCTCTGGAAAACGGAGGCAGGATCAAAATGTCTATGACTAATTGTGGAGAGTAAAAATTGAATCTCCCCTCCTGGGAGAAAAGAAGATACAAAACCTTCATGCCTACTTAGAAGTTAAGAGTTTTTGCTGGTTTGGTAAGAGCACTTTCCCTTTTCTTCAAAATGCATGTGCTTATAAAGACTCCTATTCGATAGCGATCTGAATAGGGATGAAGTATGAGCCATTATTAGCATAACAGGTAGCAATGATCTGTAAGAGCAAACGTCAAATGGTAGTCAGAAGGGAAGTCTATCAGCGAGGAACTGTTTCGTGAGTCAACTGTAATAAAGGCTGCTGCTTAACCTTCTGTAAGACAGGGGCCAGGAAAATGCTTCAGTCACTAATTTGGCTGCCATATAAGCATTAGGACCTGAGTTAGATCTCATGACCAAAATCTAAAAATAATAAAAATAAATATAGACATGGAAGTGTGACCTGTAGCTACAATGCTGAGGAAGCAGAGACAAGCAGATTTCTGGAGCTGATAGGTAGACAGCCTAGACAAACTCCCACGCTCCACATTCAGTGAGAGATTCTGTCTCAACAAAATAAAGTGAGAAACTATTAAGCAAGGCATTTGATGTTGGCCTCTGGCCTCCCAATTCACCTTCATAAGTGTACATACACACATGAGCACATAGTCACACACCCATCACACACACTCAAACACACATATGCACACAAGTCCTATTAGAGGATAAAGATGAATAGTATGAAGTAATAGGTAGCTTCACATAAGACCTGATGATACACCTGGGAAATTTTACCAGCCTGGCCATTTAGAACACTGACTGGATCAATTCTCCCAGTATCCATTTCTCTAAACCTGTCTTTTTGTATTTATAGAGTTAGAACACTGAAGATGCCTGAGCTGTCAGTGAGGTCATTCCTAATGAGTAAGGCATCACTAATATCAGACTACCAGTGAGTTGCATATACACATAATCTGTAGGTATTTTCTCTAACTGTCTTCATTTGTATAGACTTTTGACTGTTCCATCATACTCAGATACTGTATCCATTGGTAAAAAATACCTGTATTTGGTGTTTTCCTCACTGGTATAATAAATTTGTTCCCAAAAGCACTTGAGGAGGAAGTTTTTTTCTGGCTCACAGTTTGAGGACATAGTCCACCCTGGTGGGGATGTTATGGCAGCAGAAGCAGGACTCAGCTGTTCAGAGGATATCCATAGTTAGGAAGTGGCCTTTGAGGGGGTTTCGGGGGGAGAGTGAGCAATGCTGGCTCTTGGCTCACCTTTTTCTTTGTACCCAAGTCCAGAACCTCAGCCCACTGGACAGTGCTGCCCACATTTAGAGTAAGTCTTCCCACCTGGACTAAGCTAATCTAGAGCTCTCTAACAGAGCTGTTAAGGGGTTTTTTAGATCCTATCAGTTTCACAATCATGACCATCAAAAGACCACTGTACCTGGTTTAGCTCTCACCCTACAAATTTAGACTTATTATTGAAATTCATGCTGTCAGCCCAACATTCTGGCACAGATTTTATTGGAAACTCAGATGTTCTAATATATACTTGTACATTTTAGTGTCTTGTGTCTTGCTTTCACAGGTATCTAGCATGTTTAAGAGCAGGTACCCAATGTGTATCTATAGTTGTTGACTGAAGTCTCATAAAAACTTTGAACAATCACAGTAGTCTAGGCTTTTCCATGGCCAACAAGATCACATACCAGTGTATGCCAAGTACGACCCAGATTTCATTCCTCAGCAGCCACCCACTTTATTCCTTGAGACAAGACAACTCATTGGCCTCTTGCTTGCCATGTAGGCTTGATTTATTGTCCAGCAAAGGCCAAGAAATGACTCTCTCTTCCTCTCAGTGCTAGGGTCAAACTGCCTGCCCCACACCCAGGTTTTTCAGGGGTATAAGAGGGATGTAAAGTAGATATCCTTGTGGGTACGGCAAATACTTTATCAAATAAACCAACTCCCTAGCCCGACACATGCCTCTTTAAAAAGATTTAGTTTTTTTTTTGTTTTTGTTTTTGTTTTTTGCAAAACAGATTTCTATTGAATTTCTTTTAGACTTTGAAAGCTTCATAAGTCCTTGACAACTCATATAATTGACAGAACTGTCATACCAGAACAGCCAATACTAAGAAGAGTTGAGAAGTTTGTACCTTGTGTCAGTAATCCCTAGCCAAGAGCTTATATACATTCTATTGCTTATATCCCATAACCACAACTCAAGTTAAAAATCATGAAACCCAGGCATTAGCACATTCCACCATGATTTATTGTCTTATAATGGCTAGTAAATCAAATTATGTGACTATTTTTCAGTTGAAATCATTGAGTTTTACCCCAAAATAAATCTTTTAACTCAGTCTCTTCTCTGATTTAAAAACAAAAAGAGCAAAGATTCAAGGAAAAGAGTATTACTGTCAGCCCCAAATGGTTCATTTTATGTCTAGTGAAATACGCCAGAAAGGAGGGCAGCTTGACAGAAGTCTAAAGCTTATGGGTAAGGTTAGGGAACCCAGGACTTGTCTCTTTGGGGTTTTGACCACCATACAATCCTGAATTTAATTATTTACTTAAATATGAATTAATGGTTTACTTTTTAGTTTCTTTCCTTTGAATGTGGGAAAATTCCTCAGAAGACATATGAGCATGCATATGAATGTTGACTGAAATAGCTATCTTGGGAAATTGTTAACTAAAATGTGATTTCTATCAACCAGAAGAACAGATTGCTTCCTTTGATATGTTGCACCTCTATGACATTTGGCTCTGAAGGTACATCATTGAAAGGGAAACAAACCTGATTGCCTTGCTAAAAATCTAGACAGTTTGAGATAGTATTATTATTTTTAATGTACTGATTATTATTGGAGGCAGTGCATATACTATGACACCTATGTAGCAGTTATAAGGTCACAGTGGAGTTGACTCTGTCCTTCAAGCTTTATGTGGATACTGGATATTGAGCTCAGGTCATCAAGCTTACATGGCAAGCTCCTTTACCTGCCATCTCATCAGCCATGGACACCACCCTCAATGCTAAACATGACCATGGACAGCTATTATTGTTAGTGACTATTATTTCCACGTTAAAGTTAAAAACAAACACAATACCATTTTATTTAAAGAGAAAATAATAGTTCTATGAATACACAAAATAAGCTGAAAACTTTACTTTTACTTAATCTTTTTGAATTTTTTTTATTTATTTAAAAGTTTTGTTTTCATTTTGCATACCAACTGTTTTAATTATAAGAAGTGGCTAGGGAGAGAAAGATGCCATGCAACAGAGTTCAAGCAGAGGGTTTTTTACTAAGGGAAAAGGATAGTAAAAAGGGGAAAATGAAGGGGGGAGACTAGCCTCTAGGGACTAGAGCAGCAGGAGAGAGAGGCAGAGAGAGAGAGAAAGGAAGAGATGGAAAGAGGGAAAGAAAAGAAGAAAAAGAGAGAGATAGGAGGTGGCCAGGGCCCTTTTAAAGGGGAGCATATAGAATAGACACAGGTGGTGCTCTTAGTGGCAACAGCTGAGGTCATATCTTGTCAGAACTCCAAAGGCAGGCCAGAAAAATGCCTAAATACTAACACCAACCACAGTTCCCCCTCCCGCTCCCGACCTTTCCCCCATGCCACCCTCCATCTACTCCTCAGTAAGGATAATTCCTCCCAAGGGGAGTCATGAAGGTCTGGCATATCAAGTTGAGGCAGGACCAAGACCCTTCAGCCTGTATGGAGGCTAAGCAAGGTATCCCTCCATAGGGACTGGGCTCCAAAAAGCCAGTTCATGCTAAATGCAATATGGAGTCAGAACTCAATTGATCACAAACAGTTTATTAAGAAAGTACTCACTCAACAGAGCCAGTGACCAGGATTACACTAGATGCCTGCTTGTCCATTCAGGCAGGCAGGAGAGGGAAAAAAAGACCCACATGCATGCCTGTGTCTCTGAAATTTAAAAGCTTGCTACATCACTCTGACCATGCCCACTTGGTCATGGTCAGCAGTGCCTGTATCAGTCCCAAGCAGGCATGGTCATTGTTACCTGAGTCTAGCCCCAAGCGGGCATGGTCAGCATTTCCCCCTAAATCATGCAGGTGGCACTGCCAGTGGCCCCACAGATTGCGGAAGCCACAGAAATGTTATCCACATTCAGGGAATCTAGTTTAGACCTATGCAGGTTCCCCAGCAATCAGTCCCAAATCAAAAAGCTCCCACTAGCTTGAATCAGCTTTCTCTATGGGTTTCTCCATCATGATCTTGACCTCTTTGCTCATATAATCCCTCCCCCCTCTCTTTGACTGGACTCTGGGAGCTTAGCCCAGTGCTTATCAATGATCTCTGCATCTGTTTCCATCAGTTCCTGGATGAATGTTCTATGAAGACAATTAAGGTGGTCAGCAATCTGATTACAGGGGAAAGCCAGTTCAGGCACCCTCTTCACTATTGCAAGGAGTCTGATCTGGGGTCATCCTTGTGGATTCCTGGGAGTTTCTCTAGCACCAGGTTTCTCCATAATCCCATAATGGTTCCCTCTATTAAGATTTCTCTTTCTTTGTGCTCCCTCTTTGTTGCTCCCACAACTCAACCATCCCATTCCCTCATGTTCTCTTTCACCCTCCCCTTTGCCTCTCCCTCTAACTCCCCCATGATATCTCTCTTAGGTTCCTGCTTGTTACCTAGCTTCTTGGGGGTTATGGTTATCCCTTTTGTTACTCTAAGGGGTACATACATGTTTGTCATTCTGGGTCTGGGTTACCTCACTCTGAATGGTTTTCTCTAGTCCCATCCATTTGCCTACAAATTTCAAGATGTCATTGTTTTTTTTTTTATAACCACTGAGGAATATTCATTGTGTAAATTACCTACTCTTATAATGAACATCTTTAAATTTTCATAGTTAAACAAAATGAATAAAGAAGAAATGGATAATTAGCATTTCAGTTAACAGAATTTGCTGAAAAATGCATTCGGAATGACTCATTTTAATATATCCAGTTGCAAAGGGTAGGACATGTTTCTAAAATCAAGAAGTTGTTATAAAATCAAAATTAAGCAAGACTTGTTTTGCTTTTTTCTGTATGAGTGCATTCAAGAATGTGGGTGCATGTGTATGAGTAGGCTTGCAAGCACATACGTACATGGGTATGTAGAGGCTAGAGGTCAACCTTGGATGGTATCCTCTGGGTTTCAATCACCTTGGTTTTTGAAGCTGTGTCTCACTTGATCTGGAATTGCCCAGATTGATCAGATTGTCCAGGCAGGAAGTCCCACAGACCTTTGGGTTAGCACCTCACCTATGCTGAGATTATATTCCTCTGCCATTTTGTCTAGTTTTAAATTTTTTAACAATGCATTTATTACTATATGTGTGTGCATATATCATAGCATGCATGTGGAAGACAAAGGACAACTTGTGAGAGTTGATTCTCTTCTTCTGTCATGTGGGTGCCAGAGATCAAGCCCAGATCATCAGGCTTGGCAGGAAGTGCATTTATCCATTAAGTCATCTTACTCTTCCACTTTTCATGTGGATTCTGAGAATTTAACTCAAGTCCTGTTCTTCATACAAAAGGTGCTTTACCAATTGAGCTGTCACCCAGACCCCATTTCCTTTTCCTCTCAAAGCCTTGTGGTTTCTAAGTATTAACTGTAATCTTTTATATGAAATGAACCTTCCCACATCCAGCATTGGAAGAGCTATTGATATTTTACACAGATCTTTTATTTCTAGACACAAATACACTTGTGTTGCTAGCTTCACTCTTAGAACAGCAGTGGCAGTGATTTCAAATTGAAATGAGTTATTTTGAAATAGGCAGACCAAATGTGATATTTTTTATGTTCAGACAGTGAAACTTCCCATTTGGAGTCAAACCATAATTGTTATGTAAGTAACAGAAGGAAAATAAAAACCCAAGACAAGAGATCGAAAACTCTGCCAACACTGGATAGTTTTCTAGGGTCTGTGGCTGTTAGAAACAATATTCTTCGAAGGCCGTTAAGATGCTGTTGCTGGGAAAGAGAAGCCTGTGCTCACCTCTGGGCATTTTAAGAGACCCAGTGAATGAGGTAATGCAATTATGATTATTAATGGACACTCTAAGGGGATGTAGGTGTGAGGTAACAGGATGGCAACTCAGCATTTTCCATTCACTGGACAGGGTCCTGGGTGAATATAAAGTACACCAGGGACATAACAAGCTGAAGTGATGCATCCTGCCCACATGAATTTACAACGAAGATGAATAGGGATATGGATGTTCGAAAATACAATAATGAAGCTAGGTTTTATAACAGGCAAGGCCAGGGGCCATGTAGCCATAGAAAATGATGCCTGGGACAGATGGGCCTTCCAAGGTGGGTAGAATTTGCTGATCAGGAGTGACAAACAGCAAAGGTGGGGAGAACTTTTGCCTTCCCTGACAAAGTCTCTGCTCTCCAGGTACTTGCACTGGTGGCTTCCATGCTTCTGCTGTCTCCTAGGAGACAGAGGTCTTATAAAACCTCTCACCACTAGTGTTACTCACTACTTTTTGTTACATATGCAGATGGGACTGCTAATAGGGATTCCAGGAAATGGGTTGGGGCAGAGCATTCCTAGGCCAAGGAGAGAGGAGAGAACTGCTACTCCTTGCAAAGTATTCAGTGTTCTTTGATGAGACAGTATGGGCAGGAATGAGTTGGAGACATCAGGCTGACAAGGTCAGTAAGGCCCTAGTCACTAGGCTAAGATGTGAAGTGAAAACCTAGTAATGGATTCTAGCACAAGTCCCCTGAAGAGAGACAAAAGCAGTGTCCTGCCTCTTTTGATACTGCAGCCTTTTTATGTCTTCAGTTCTCACACTCAGGGCTGAAGATGAGACCTGGTAACTTGAAGCCTATGGAGTTTTTTTATTCTGTGAAAAATAACTGCATTTCTCAAGTGGTAACTGGGACACATTATTGACTTTGCAGTCCAAGGTTCTGTCTGGGGTGTTTGGGTTCTCACTAGTAACTACATTTCGCACTGCTGTGACTAAATACATGACAAAAGCACCTCAGTGGATGAAGGGTTTGATTTCATCCCAGTTTGAGACTGCAGTCCTCCGTGCTAGTAGTAAAGATCAGGCGGTGACTGACCTTTGCAATTAGAAAGCACAGAATGGGTGCTGGAGACCAAGAGACAGACAAAATGGCTTTCTCTTCTCTTGTTTACTACAGGCACTCTGCTTGGGAAGCTCTTCCCTCTTCAATTAACCTTTCAGGGAGCATTTTCATAGATATACTCAGAGGTGTGTTGCTATGGTGATTCTAAACTCCCACAGGTTAACAGTCAGGATTAACTATGGTGCTATCTCAGTCACTTTTCTTTCCTTGTGGCTTCTGCTTGTTTATTTTCCCAAGAGATATCAGGCTGGAGAAGAGTGGGGTCGGAGTACATGTGGCACATCTCATCCCTGCCCCAGCTCAGGTTCGTTCTCTCTGGCTGGTTCTGTAGTCCTGCTCTCATCTGCCTCTGTACAGGAGAGAAGCCCACTGATTAAAGTCCACTGTGGCCTATCATGCCACAATTTGGAGACAATGTCTTTGTTCTACTCTCCTTGTGTTTGGGATCACGAGCTGCTGCCCACTGGTGCCCAGACGAATATTGATCTCTATTAGATATTTCACACTCAACATGTCAGAATAGTCCACAGCACTCCCGGTCTGGCAAGCTTTTATATCCTCTCAGTTGTGGCAATTCCATTCCACCAGTTGTCAAACTCTAAACCTCAGAGCCCATCTTGCCTGCTGCCCACTTCCTCTTGTGAACCACATAGAATCACTAAGGAAGTTTCATTGGCTCTACTTTCAACATAGACCCAGAAGCTTGTCTTCTGTCTCCAGTGGTTGGGCACAAGTTCTAGCTCTGGCTTTTGTTTTCCCTGGATTCAATCAGCACAGCGTTGCTTCAGTGGTTCATTTGCTTACGGTACCCAATTCACACTGGACCAGTTCTGTGACTGACATATATCAACTGGATTGTGATTCACCTACTCGTAGGTCCCAACTCAAAATGAGGCCCCTGAAAAGGTCAGCAAAGTCCCAGATCTTAAGTTCTAACCCTCTTACTCTCAGTCCCATTAGCTAGAGTGTGGTGATATTTTGTTTATGATCTAACAAATAAAGCTTGCCTGAAGATCAAAGTGCAAAGCTAGCCACAGTCATTGAGCCCAGGCAGTGGTAACATATACCTTTATTCCCAGGAGTCCAGAGACAGAGGCAAATGGATCTCTGTGAGTTCAAGGCCACCCTGGGCCACAGGAGAATAAATCAGTCTAAAAGAGAAACACAACTCATACCTTTACTAGAGAAGAATATAAGGCAGGAGGTGACAGGAGTTATGGAGTCTAAGGTTTGGTGGAGAGCACTGCAGTCTGCAGATACAGTCAGAGGTCAGGATTGCCCCTTCTGTCTGAGCATTGGTAGAAGTGAGAACTCTCTAGTGGCTGGCCACTGGGGATATATCCTGGTCCCACTGCCAGGCCCGACCACAAGCAGACCAAGCCATAGAACTGTCACACACATGGAAAGGGCCTAGTTCAGTCCCATGCAGGCTCCCCATCTGTCAGTCTAGATTCAGTGAGCTCCCATGAGTTTGGGTCAGCTGTCTCTGTGAGTTTCCCTGTCGTACTCTTGACCCCCACTTGCTCATATAATCCCTCCTCTTTCTCTTCAACTGGAATCCTGGAGCTGGCCTGGTACTTGACTGTTAATCTCTGAATCTGCTTCCATCAGTTACTGAATGAAGGTTCTAGTTTCCTAGTTTCTCTGGTGGTGTGGATTGTAGGCTGGTAATTCTTTGCTCTATGTCTAAAATCCATATATGAGTGACTACATTGTGTAACTGTACCACATTTTCTCTATTCATTCTTCAGTTTCGGGGCATCTACTTTGCTTCAAGGTTCTGGCTATTACAAATAATGCTGCAATGAACATCATTGAACAGATGTCCTTGTTATATGAATGTGCATCCTTTGGGTATATACCTACGAGTAGAATTGCTGGATCTTGTGGTAGACTGATTTCCATTTTACTGAGGAATCTCCATATTGATTTCCAAAGTGGCTGTACAAGTTGGCACTCCCACCAGCGTGGAGGAGTGTTGCCCTTTCTCCACATACTTTCCAGAATAAACTATCATTGGTGTTTTTGATTTTAGCCTTTCTAAAAGGAATGAGATGGTATCTCAGAGTTGTTTTGATTTGCATTTCCCCAACGGCTAGGGATGTTGAACACTTTCTTATGTGCCTTTCAGCCATTTTAGATTCCTCTATTGAGAACTGTTTATTTAGTTCTGTACCCCACTTTTTAATTGGATTGTTTGGTATTTTGGAGACTGATGATACATTCATGGAAAAAGAAATCAAAGAAAGATCACCCTTTAAAATTGTCACAAACACCATAAAATACCTTGGGGTATCGCTAACTAAAAAAATGAAAGACTTGTACCATAAGAATTTTGAGTCTGTAAAGAAAGAAATTAAAGAAGATACTAGAAAATGGAAGGATCGCCCATGTTCTTGGATAGTCCAAATAGATCAAAGACCTCAACATCAATCCAGCCACACTGAACCTATTAGAAGACAAAGTGGGAAATACCCTTGAATTAATTGGTACAGGAGACCTCTTCCTGAACATTACACCAGTAGCACAGACACTAAGATCAACAATTGATAAATGGGACCTTCTGAAACTGAAAAGCTTCTGTAAGGCTAAGGACATAGTAAGACAACACCACAGCCCACAAACTGGGAAAAGATATTCACCAACCCCACATATGACAGAGGGCTTATCTCCAAAATATTCATTCTTTTAAATTTCGTTTTACATTCCAATCACAATTCTCCCTCCAACACCTCTTCCCACTCCCTCTTACCTCCCCACCAGCCCACCCTTAGTCCACTCCTCCTCATGGGGAAGGTCTCCCATAATAAGTCAACAAAGTCTGGCATAATAGGATGGGACAGGGACAAGCCCCTTTCCAGTGCATTAAGGATAAACATGCATTCCACCATAGGGAATGTGCCCAACAAGCTAGCTCATGTACCAGGTTTGCATCGTGGTCCTACTGCCAGTGGCCCCTCAGATAGTCCAAGCTTTACAACTGTCTCCCACATACAGAGGGCCTGGTTTAGTCCCCTAGGGTCTCCACAGCTATCAATCTAGGGTTCATGAGTTTCCACAAGCTTGGTTTAGTTTTCTCTTTGGATTTCTCCATCATAATTTTGACCCCTGTTAGTCAAATATTCCCTCCTTCCTTCTCTTCAACTGTATTCCAGAACTCTGCCTGATGGTTGGATGTGCATCTCTGCATCTGATTCAATCAATTACCGGATGAGGGCTTTATGATGATAGTTGGGAGTATTAATCAATCTTATTATAGAGATGGGCCAGTTACGGCATCCTCCCCATTATTGCTAGGAGTCTTAGCTTGGGTCATCTTTGTGGATTCTTGAGAACTACCCTAGCACCAGTTTTCTCCCTAACCCCATAGTGGCTCTCTCTATTAAGATATCTCCTTCATTGCTCTTCCACTGCACCGCTGCCTCCACCTCAACCATCCCATTTCCTCGTGTTGTCATCTCCCCTCCCTTCCCCCTCACCACCCCTTCCCCCAGTTTACCCAGTAGATTTTATCTAATTTCCCTTCCCAGAGTGATCCGTGTGTCCCTCTTAGGGTCCTACTTATTACCTAGCTTCCTGGAGCTGTGGATTGTAGTTTGGTTATCCCTTCCTTTACATCTAATATCCACTTATGAGTAAATACATACAATGTTTGTCTTTCTGAGTCTGGGTTATCTCACTCACAATGGCAAATTCCATCCATTTGCCTGAAAATTTCATGGGGTCATCATATTTTTAGAGCTGAGTAGTACTCTATCATGTAAATGTACCACATTTTCCTCATTCATTCTTAGGCTGAAGGGCATCTAAGTTATTCCTAGGTCCTGGTTATTACTAATAAACCTGCTATGACCATTGTATTGCAACACATTTTATGTAACATTGTAACATAACAATATTCTAAACTTAGCACAACCTACAATCACCTGAGAAGAAAGTTTCAATTGAGGAATTCTACTGGTCATGGGGAGATTGTCTTGGTTGTTCATTGTGGTAGAAGGAGCCAGCCAATGTGGGAGGCACATTTCCCTGGTTTCAGGCCCTGGAGTAAGAGTGCAGAGGCATGGCTGAGCACTAACAGGTGACAAGAGAACTGATCTGAATTTGTATGGGATGTGATGCTCTAAGTTCCTGCTTGACTTCCCCAAATAAGAGACTATAACCTGGAATCATAAGCCAGATAATATGTTTTCAGGGAGATCAGCACCCTGAAATAAAACTATGACAAGAACTTTCTCAATTTTGGGCACAAATGAGAAAAAATTAATTGATGGGTCACAGAATAGCAGGTTATTCACAGTGTTCTTATTCAGAAGTCCAAAACTTCTGCAGTATAAACTGCAGAAGTCCAAAAGCCTTAAATAATGACCAAATATGTACAACTACACCGAAAGACAAATGAGCAAGTGATTACAAGGCATTTCCAGAAAAAAAAAAACAAAACGAAAGAACTTGAAATGTATAAAAAGCATGTTAAAAGCACTCAGTCATACTGAAAATCAATAGTGTATATTTAAACAGTGATGAGAATTTGTTTGCCATTTATTACCCTGGCATGAAGCACAGGACTGTATAAGATCAGGGATGGGCATTGCTGGAGAGCCAGCTGGCAGAGAATGGCAGAGACTGAAACTACCTGCTTCAATAAGCAGGGAGCCAGAGGCTTCTAAAAGAGTTCCCCATGGGAACACTTTTGAGAATGGTGCAAGCAGTTCCTTTGTGGGCTTTGACGGGCTTAAGTTATAGGCCCACATATCCTACTTGTGAACTGAGATTGCCCAGTGAAGATCCCAGAGGTAAGAACTGGCAGGCCGGAGCTACTCTCTCTGTCTCATTGTTAATTCACACTGCCCCACATTATTGAAGTAATCTCATAGACCAGATGCAGAGGAAGGGACCATAATCCAGTAAAATATGAGTCAGAAAAATGAAGCTGCAGGGCTGGAGAGATGGCTCAATGTTTAAGAGGACCTGAATTCAATTTTTTCCACTCATATCAGGTAGCTCACAACTGTCAGTAACTCCAGCTTTAGTGGATCTAGTGACCTCTTCTGGACACCACAGGTAACTGCTCAAAGATACACACGTATACATGAACACATACACACACACACACACACACACACACACACACACACACACACACACACACAAACCACAAACACACAAGTACACATAGATACACACAGACATATGCAGCTCACACAAACATAGACACACAGGCACACACACACACACACACACACACACACACACACAAACCACAAACACACAAGTACACATAGATACACACAGACATATGCAGCTCACACAAACATAGACACACCGGCACACACACACACACACACACACACACACACACACACACACACTATTTAAAAGGCTTTAAAAGTGAATCATGAAAACATGACAAGAAGTGGGCTGGTTTGGTTCAAGCTGTCATTTCTTCTTTGTTCCTCTATAATTTATTCCAAAATTTAATTTTTCAGATTAAAAATTAGCAATCTAAGTATAAAATACATATTGGACTTATATGGGTTATCATCATTATCAATAGGAAAGAGAACAGAAGGACTATAAGAAGAATAAACATATCCGAAGGGGATAATGAAGAAACAGCCTGGTGGTCACAACATTCAGTTATACACCTATGTTCAGATTCACTTATGTGTGGTGTGTGTGTGTGTGTGTGTGTGTGTGTGTGTGTGTGTGTGTGTTTATATACATCTATTTCTATGTCTCTGTCTATATGGCATATGCAGGTATGTTTGTAGGTGCTTGTGCCTGTGCACACGACAGTGGATGGAAAGGTCCTCAAGTGTCCTGATTTATCACTTTTTCTTATTCACTTGAGACAGAGTCTCTTACTGAGCTAGCAACTAGACTGGTAGGCAGCACATCCCAGTGGTCCCTCTGTTTCTACTCACCACTCTACTTCCATTCTAGGCAATACCCTGCTAGGCAATGCAGCTATACCCTGCTTAATATATGGTGCTAGGGATTATAATTTGGGTTCCTATGCATGAATGACAAGTGCTCTATCCACTAAGTCAATCTTTTCAACCCTTAGTGATTTTTATTAAGAAAGGGCACAGAAAGCTTTGATTTTTATAAGAACCTATAATTTTCTTAAAAATTTCAGGAACTTAAGTTTTACATGAATAGCCAATCATCCTGGGTTATCATGAAACACGGGGCTTTGAGAATATGGATGCAATCTCAGGACTTTTCAGTGTCTTAGTGTCAATCCCTTCTTAACATGAACATGATACTTCCTTAAAATTGTTGCTTTTTTCTTTTCTTGATCAGGAAATAATGACTTGGAAGATGCCCAAGGGAAGGAGAAAATTATCAGGCTACATGTACAATAGCTTATAGTGAGACCCTATCTATGATAATGAGGAAATAGAGGCCTGTCTTATGAGAGACCCTAGAGCCCAGGTGTGAATGAATAAAGGATATATCTGATGCCATCAGAAAAGAGAGGTCAGAGGAAGATTTTGGGGGTTATATCTTCTTACTTCCTGGCCAAAACTTTATCCTTTGTCTGCCTCAGTTTTGTGTGTTACAGTCACTATGATAATTGCCATGTTGAAGGGCTAACATAAGGTCTTCTGGCTCAGTTTGTGGGACAGGGTGAGCACACAGATATTACTCCCAATTGTGACTGTCCTGTCGCACATTTCTGTGACAACCACCTCCTAACTACTACTGCTCTCTGCATCAGTTACCTTTCTCCTTGTTGTAACCTGAAAAAGGCAACTGAAAGATGAAAGGGTTTATTCTGACACTGGGAAAGACATAGCAGCAGGACCATGGGACAGCTGGCCATGTCATGTCTCCAGGCAGGAGAAAGAGACAGATAGACACTTGGGCTCAGCTTGTTTTCTCCTAATCTATGCAGTCCTGGATGCTGATCTATAGGGTGGTGCTACACACTTTGCAGCTAAACCTTCCCAGTTCACTCGACCAAAGCTAAAAATCTCTCACAGGCAAGACTGAGGCTTGTGTTGTAGGTAAATCAAGATCCTGTCGAGTTAGCAATCAATATTAGGTATCATACTCTCCACATTTCCAGGTTAAGACTACATGTTTGGGGTCCAGACCAGGCTGGTAAAACCCACAGAAACAGCTGACCTGAACAAGGGAAAGCTCTTGGTCCCCAGACCAAGCTGGGAAACCAGCATGGAACTGATCCAGACCCCCTGAATGTGGGTGTCAATGAGGAGACCTTGGAAATCTTTGGGGCCTCTTGTAGTGGATCACTACTTATTGCTACGATAGGAATGGACTTTAGGAACCCATCCCACATGGAGGGATACTCCCTGATCCTAGACACATGGGGGTTGGCCTAGGCCCTATTCCAAAGACTATGACATACTTTGAAGACCCCCCCCCCATGGAAGGCCTCACCCTCCCTGGGGAGCAGAAAGAGTATGGGATGGGTAGGGTGTTAGTTGGGAGGGGGCAGGAAAGAAGGGGAGGGAGAGGGACCTGGTATTGACATGTAAAATAATTTTCTTTCTAATAAAAAAATAAAAAAATCTATTTTACTTTAAAAAAAAAAGACTACATGTTTATTCACAGTGCTACCAAACAAAAGGGCATCTTTTGGCTGTCACAAAGGCATGTTTAATGGACTACCATCCATTGTCTTGACATGCCAAGGTCCTGGGCAACAGCTACAGTTCCCTTCATAAGAAGTCGCAAAGCATTTTAAAAGACAAGATATATTTTTTTAAAAGGTGACAGTAACAAACTAGCAAATGACTGAATAAACATCTTATCCGAGAAGAACTTTGGAGTAAATCCTTTAAACTATCTACCAAAAAATTACAAAACACTTTAGAAAGACCTTTTCAAAAGGCTAAAGAATGGAGAGAAATACAAAATGACAAGTGATATACCATGGTGCCCCCCCAAGGTCATATAACCTTGGCCACACAAGATTCGTTAGACTAACAACTACTACAAGAATCTGTGAGATGTTAATGTATGTAATTCCTTCCCAGACGCCATGCTCTGGAGACAATATTGTCTGTACAATGTTTCTGCCCTATTCTTTGCCCAGCTTCCTCTGTGAAAGAGTAACTGGACACACCCACACCTCCTACAAATCATACTGTGTGCAGAATGGTAGGTGGAGTGACTTTCTATAGATCTGATTGAATGACAGGTAGCTAGAACCTCAGATTTCAAGTCAGTTCATAAGCATCCACATATTTCTTTTGTATATTTTCTCATGTGTGCAGGAAAATGACTATTTAGGTACACACCATGTGGGGACTCAACTTCTTCATCCCTCTCTCTTACAGTCCTTTCCGTAGTGACCCCCCAGTTTCATGTCCTACACACATACAGATATGTATATTTGCTCAAGACTGCAGCACTTGCCTTTCTGATTCTAGATTATTCCACTCATCATGATGATTTCCATATCATCTTTTCATATCAATCATATAATTACTTTTTCTTCACAGCTGAATAGAACTCTGTTGTGTATGGACCCCATTTTCTACATCTACTCTTCTGTTGATAAACATCCAAGCTGCTTCCAAGTTTTGCCCATTGTAAATAGTGCCATGTGAACACAGGTGTGCCTTTCTATGGATGCTAACTTTGATTCCTTGGGAGTTTTTCCTAGTAGTGTAGTTGAATCTTATGATAACCATACTGTTACCTTTATGAGGGGCTTCCATGGTGATTTCCATAGTGGTTATAACTGTCAATATTCCTGCCAACAGTGTGTAAAGGCAACTTTCTCACATTCTCACTAGTGTAGGTGGAGTTTTCTGTCCCACAGCTGCTCTCAAATAAACACACCAATGCTTATATTAATTATAAATGCTTTCCCAAAACTCCGGTCCTCATGTTTGGGGGCAAGCACTTTATAGACTGAGCCATCTGGGTCAGTTTCTTGCAATGTATTTTGCACACCCTAAATGGGTTGTGAATCACAGGCAAGAGAAATAACTTACACACTAGCTTATCTCATTTCTACTCAATTGTCTGACAGCTGCATGCTGACCCTGACCCGATTCCCTTTGCCTCTCCCCAAACACTCATTGACCTTTCTGTCTGGCCCCCAAGTTCTTAAGAGTAAGTCACCATACATCAGAACAATGTGGAATGTCTCCCATGTCTTGCCTTCCTCAGCCTGAGTTCCAGAGTTGACTAGCACTGTGTGTGGAATCAATCCAGTCATTCATCATTTTCAAAGCTCACTCAAGTGTATCATACCAGGAAACAACTTGTAACATCTGCATTACTTGTGGGTCACTCCATCCTCACAGACTGGAGCACTATCAGGTACACTTATCTCTTACAAAGGAGAAAATAGTATCAAAGAGGATCAGTTTCTAATGATTACAGAAATCGTGCCTGTCTGCCTGGTAACCAGAATGTTTTTAACATGATGGGCATTTGAAAAGCAAGTGACAGATCATTTACAGGACTCTGAGCATCGGCTCGGCCCTTTGTGTGTCATCACATTTAATCCTCTCAGAAGCAGCGCTGCTAAGAAAGGCTGGTGTCCTCATTTTTACCAAATCGAACAAAGTTCAGAGAGGGTAAATAGATTACTCTGAAGTCTTCATCCAAAACTTTACTCTTTTCACTTGACACCAGCCTCCTCACGGGACTTGACATCTGGAGCATCTAATAGTGTTTCTATCACTGCACCTCATGGGAGATGCAGACAATGAAGATCAACTGGAGCTGTAAGGGATGGGCCATTGTGATTTAAGGGAAGGTCCACAGCCAGGCAAGTGAGGAATGAAAGTTAAGCAAAAGTAATATTTCACTTCATCTAGGGCCATGCTCTGGTTTCCTTTCTGTTACTGCAATGAAACACTCGGATAAAAAGCCACTTAAGGAAGGAAAGGATTTATTTAGCGTACACTTCCAGGTCACAGTCTGTTATTAAAGAAGGGCAAGGCAGGCACTAAAGCAGTAAACATGTGGGAGCACCCTTTGGCTTGCTGGCTAACTCCCAGGTTTGGGAGCACTAATTACTGGCTAGCTCCCAGGTTTGTACACAACTAGCTTTCTTATCCAGCCCAGGACCACCTACCTGCCCATTGATGAGCCAGTCACAGTGAGATGTTCTCTCTTACATCAATTCCCAATTGCCTGAGATATGCCCACAGGACAATCGGATCTAGGCAGTCCCTCATATGAGACTCTTGTCCGGTGACTCCTGGCTGTGTCAAGTTGACAATTAAAGCTATGTAAAAGAGGCATGAATTTTATACACTTAGATTTGTTCTCAAATATCTTTGAAAGTACAGAAGTGATATTTTAAGATGCACTATAAACTCAAATTAGTAATTTATCTTGGACATGAAAACCAGCTGAGAATTATTTGATTTTTCTTCTGTTCCATTTCAGAGCTTGCCTAATTGAGATCTAAGCCAACTGTAGATCTTTAAAGGAGCTCTTGAGGCCTGTGTTAATGATGTCTGTTGTAAGATAAAATAATCTGCTGTTAACTCACATGTGTATGTAATTCTGTGCATGCTCAAGTCTCTGGAGAAAGTGCATATAAAAATATTATTATAACCATTATGTTTGTTGGGATGCGCAGGGTGAAGGCACTTGCCTTCAAGACTGACAACCTGAGTTCAATCACTGAAACCCACATAGTAGGAGAGTACCAGTTGCCAAAAACAGTGCTCTGACCTCAACATGCAAAAGAAATATATATAATATAATCATTTGAGTTACTCTCTAAAATGGGAGGAAGTTCTCTATCCTTTCCTCATGCCTCCTGGGGGTCCAGACTGAGGCATCTCCATACCTTCCATTCTCAATCTGGATATTTCATTGATCATTCCAAACCACAAAGAGCTATAATCTGAATAAAAGGGGGGTGTCAAATCTCCCCCCACAACACACATAAGTGAAGAGATGCCATCTCAAAATAACGTCTAGGTTTTCCAAATTCTGATTTTGTTGATGACATTTCAATAATGCAAAGCTAAAGAAGAGGTCAGGTGAGTGCACATGATTCTGGAAGTCTTGATAGGATAGTATCAGGGAAGTATGTTACTGAAAGCAAGGGTCTCAGGCTCCACAGCCCTGTCTTCTAGGATTATCCTTAGAAGCCAAAGGAAACTTCTTAGGCTTTTAAGGCTCACTGAACAAGACACATTTAATGTTTAGGACAAAAATTTCCACATTTTTCAAGAAGGCAAACACAGCCTACAGTTGCTTCAGGAGCTGTAGGGTAGACTATTGTTTGACATCTATTCAGCACAGATAGGGTGCCTACAGCAGATCAAAGTGACATTTCCTCTGGAGTTCAATTAGGGAGCCAATGAGTTTCTTGGTGATAGTTCCAGGAGTGTGGTGAAGGGTATGTAGAAGGACAGGATAGCTCAAGAGTGACTGCATCATGGCCAGCCGGGACCAGTGTGTGATTACTCAAGAAAGCTGCAACCCTGGAACTGTCTGCACCACTTGCAGGCAAGTCTGAGAATTTTCCCTCAGGAGATCTGCTGGGTTGTCTAGTCATCCAGCAGGTGTTCATTGTTTTTATAACCTTAAGAGGAGCCCTGTAAAATTTTGTTTCAGCTTCCCAGGAATGTAATATTAGTTTATGCAGGAGTCTTGTGATCATCTCATATTCTTCAACTGAAAGGGAACCCCTACACAAAGTAGACCTAAACCTAAGTTGAAGGTGGTTTCCTTTTTACTACCATAGTATGTCTTGTTGACTCTCTTATGGGATGAATCAGGAAAAATGAGACACTCAGACTAAGCCAGGAGGTAGCTTCATTGCACAACACAGACTCAGCACACTCCTGCCCTAAGGGCTGAGTCCTGAGTTCAGTCACGAGTTGCTTTGTATACCTTCAACTTCCTTTTTCTGTATGTGGTTCAGCACAGTTGTAGTTGTCCTGCAACTTGATTGGTTGATTAATGGAGTTTGGGAATGCATTGGAATTCTCCACCTGTTATATAATTTACCACAAACACTGAAAAGAGAATAAAACATACCTAGGAGCATTTGGTGAGAATGGGGAGGATGTGGCCACAGCTGATGCAAAAGGCCCAGGAAAGGAAGCCCCTGTGATGAACAATGCTATGTCTGTAGCTTGTGTGAAGTCCCAAAGCTAAGATCTGGGAGCTACTGTAAGTTCTTTAATCAAACTTGTAGCTCACCAGAGTTTCTTTGTGGGGGCCCCTATCTTATTGCCCCAGCTCCAGTAGACTCTGGAGGTTCTGCCATTCATGCTCTGATGCTGGTCTCCAGCTTCTGAACAGAAATCCCCAAAACTGGCTTGAATAAAGTTTTAATCTGGAAGTCTTTCCCTTAAACATGTAACTCTTCCTGATGACAAAGAAGTGTGGTTTGGATGTACTCTGACAGTGTAACTCTCCTCAGGAAAGTGTGTGTAGAAATCACTTTTTATTTTCCCATCATTGAGATTGGCCCCTGATTGTCAACAGATGATTTGAAGGGACTGATCTCTTGTCTAGGTGAAGTTCTTCACCATGGTAACCAAGAAGAGTAAAGATAACTAATGACCATGGAGAGATCTGGGACTAATCCCAACTTTGTGACCTGGCACAAGTCATTGAATACTTGAGGGCCCAATTTGCTTATAAAACCAGAATGATAATGCTTCATTCAGTGGTGACAGGGATCACCTGTGACAGTGGCCCATTGTCTGAATTCAGTAACTGGAGCATACAGTTCTAATTAGGGGAGTGAGTATAAATAAAGGAAAGTTAGATGTGGATGGTCATTTTGAGATGGAATGGAATAATTTGGTATGTTCATAAGGAAAATGGGACTTACAACCCCTCTTCATGAACCATGCCTTTGCTCTCCAGCACAGGGATGAAATATATTTGCCTAGTTCTCTGCTGTCATCCCAAGGGGTTGCCAGGTGCCAGAGGTCTGAATCAGTCTGTAAGCGTCCTTTCAAGAAAAGAATAGACGAAAACTAGAGGACAAAAGACCACCAGTATCCTCGGGTCTGTACATACAAGTGTAATTCACGAAACAGCTTCATCAGACACAGTTGGGAAGTCGACATGAATCCAGAATCTGTATATTACCAGGTCCAGTCTTCATGACAAATATGCTTCATGTCAGTAGCCATGTCATCTTCCCTGTCTGTGTTTGCTATACTTACCTGTAAATTGAAGTTTCATTTACAGAAAACATGCTCACACCTGAGTCCAGGGCTACACAGCAGTGGGGTAAAGGAGAGAAAGCAAGTTCCATCTCTGTGAGAGAACCCATCTCAAAATCTAAGCTGGGAAACAATTCAGGAAGACACCTGATGCTGACCTTTGGTTTCAAAGTAAAAGTGCATCCACATGCTCACACGAGTGTGCGTGTGCGTGTGTGTGTGTGTGTGTGTGTGTGTGTGTGTGTGTGTGTGCGCGCGCGGTGTGTGTATGAGTGTGTGTGCGCGTGCATGGGCTCATAAATGAAGAAGCTAGACTTCATTCTGAACACATTTCACAGGTTCTAAAGAAATAGCCTGTGACCTATTTATTTTGATTGTACTTAGAGGAGTCTGTCTGGACTCCTCACAAGTAGATGAAGCAGCATGCTTGTTTTTTTTTTTTTTTTCTTTTTTCCTCACTCTTCTTTTTCTCTTTCAAATCATGACTTAAGCACCTGAGATAGAGCTAACTCTGTTGGAGAAAATACCTTGTCTTCATTCCAGGAGGAAGTGCTTGGCAGGAGATTTTTGAACTATTGTTCCATCAAAGTTAAACTTAACCTTGCTTGGGGTTGGGGTGGGGAAGAGGGAACTCTTAACTGGGTCAGGAAGATGGCTCAGTGGATAAAGTACTTGTCATGCAAGTATGGGGACAGGAGTTCAGAACACTAGAATCTGCAAAGTCCCTGAGTCCCTTCAAATCCCAGCAATGCAGTGATGCAGACATAGGGTCCCTGGGTCTACACTGGGCTGATAGATGAGAAAATGAGTAAATCCACAATCTCTGTGCTCAAAGAGAGGTCCCAGCACAATAACTTTTGTGACAGCCAATATCACATCTGAGCCTCCACATGTGCAGATACACAAGTGCACACAAACATATGAACATATAAACATGCACACACAAAACACACAAGAACAGAAAACAAAATAAAAAGAGAAAAAATACTTGTTAATTTCAAATAAACTCCTTGTCAGGACAATCCATCTTATAAAATACAGTGTTGGAAGTGTATAGAAAAAGGAAGAAGGAAATCAGCAATAAGTGGACTTATATATGACATTACAGAGGATTGGCACATTGGCGTCTCATAATTTTTGTGAGGATAACATGGGGACACCTTGATTATCAGCCACTTCCTCCTCCACAAATCTTGGCTCACCCTTTTGAAACACACCAGTCTCTGTGTTGAGCGATGACATGTAATTTCCCCAGAGTGATAATTGCTTTTCAATGTGCCCTTTCTTTCCTTCATGTTATTTAATGGCTAAAGAATTTCTTAAAAATGGAAGGTATTTAGTGAACACAGTGAAGTGTGCTTTCCTGCTGTTTTTATTTAATCTGTTCATGTATAATTGGAGAGGTTAAAGGAGGAGAGAAAACTAAGGTTTTCTGCCCATAACTCTGACAACTTAAACTTTATTGGTGATTTCAAATTACAAGAGAATCCCTAGACCTGTTCATGTGACATTAACATTTACTGCATTTTATTTCTCATAGCTTCAGCCAGCATTTGCTCAAGAATCACAGTTGTGATTTAGGACAAGCAAGGAGAACATTTTACAAGGGAAAGTAGAACATGCTGAAGCATTTTGCCAGGAACAAGCTTTTTATTTTTAGTCTGTCCCCAAAAAAATCATTATGCAGAGTCCGGAAATGCCTCAAAAATCATTACATTTGAGAAGCAGCAGGTCATTCCAGAGAGCCTGCAGGATGTATGCCATCAGATGGCTGTGCTCTCCATACCAGAGAGCTTTGTCTGCAATGGATGGGCACAACTGGGTCCAGGTCACCCAGATGACCCTCTGTCATCCAGTATGCTGTCCAGCTCCATACTCTGGCCCAGGAAATTTGTGCAGGGTCTTGACTGATTTGTTATTAAAATTAATACTTCAACAAATGGAATCCATTTATTTTCCTTAGATAAACTTTTAACACAATGCATATGAAAGGATACAAACACCAACAGGGGTAGATTGGTGATTTAGATGTAAGCTTTGCCCTGTCTCTTTTTCAGTAAGGAAATTACTTTCTGGGGGCTTGGGGAGATGGTTCCTTGAGCTGTGAGCATGCAGATTTGTGTTAGATTCCCTAACATTCACTTAAGACCTAAGCCAGGCAGTGTATCACTATAACTCCACAGTTGAGGAGAATAGCCTGGAGGATGCCCAGGGACAGGTGACCTGACCAAGCAGCAGAGCCACATGGTGAGTTTTGGGAATAGTGAGAGACTCTCTCAGAAGGAGAAGTTGAGAAGCAAATTCAGGAAAACAACCTCTGGCTTCTACTTGATCCTGTATGCGTGTGCACACCCACACACAGCAAACAAACAGGCATGCACACACAAATAACAGCGATAACAAGATATCTTTCCAAATGAGAGAAAATACTTATTTTGCAACCGCATATAAAATGAAACCAGAGTGTGAGTGAAGACCACTCATGTCTGACGTGATCATTAGTAGTCAATAAACAGTTCTATCATGGACATTAAATACAGAATTTCAAGCCAACATGAGACCTGGTGGTAAAGCAGAAACTTTCCAATCCAACCATCTACACAATTTACACATAACTTATTTAGCAGTCTTCACAGCATATTTTCAACACAGTGCTGTAGTTAGTGGTAACTGAGCCCTCTATGAACAAGGACTGTTCTCTGCTGATGGTACTCACTTATCTTGCTTTGACCATCTCTTGTGAAGAGGACACACCATCCTTTCTGGTCAGAGTGGTTACTACATCACAGAGAAGACAATGGATTTATTTGACTTTTCCTAGTTATCTTCTTAGCAAGGGAGTGGTACCGACAGCTATGAAATTTAATTTACTTTGCATGACTTGCATATTCTTAAGCCTTCCAAGCTCTATATATTCAGACTCTCCTCCTCATTTCTGATACATTTCTTATATCTTTACTAGCAAAATATGAGTTGTTGCTAGAATAAGTGCCTTACACCCTGGGGGATCTCTCATACTTTAGATCCTGTGCTTTCTCGTCTGTCAGACAATGAGCACCATTCCTGGTCCTACCTGCCTGAAATACATTTTAGATCAAATAAAGAAGAATTTATAAACCACACATGTTTGGGTATAGCATTGATCTCCTACACACAGTAAGAAATCAGTCTCCAACCCTGCATGACATGGTAAAAAGAATGTTTTTTTACTGATATTCAGTGATATTTTGTATTTTAATATTTAAAGTGCTTGCTTTGAACAGTAGAATCTAAGTTTGATCAACAAAACCTGAATTAAAAAAAGTTGAAGTCCATGTGAGGTAGAGGGAGCTAGGGAGAGGCAAAGGTGGCAGGGGAAGAGGATGGGAGGGAGAACTGAGGTTGGAATGTAAAATGAAACTTAAACAAAGAGTTGTATGAAATTCTCAAAAAAATAAACAGAATATTATTTAATAACAACTACCACATGTCATTACAATGACACACATATTTTATTCCCGTACTAGGGTCTGCCTGGGCAGGCAGCCTAATGTAATCAGTGTGCCATAGTGAGAACCCGTATCTCAGAAATCAATCTGTAAGGTAGTGGGAACAATACCACAGGTTGCCCTCTGGTCTCCATGTGGATAGGAACACCTACAGTATACCAACATACACATATACCTGTGTGTACACACACACACACACACACACACACACACACATATACACACACACACACACACACACACACACCGACCTACATACGTGTATACTAATGCACACATACACACAGAGGAAGCTGCTCAGTACCTAGATTTTTGTTTCCAATCTAAGAATGCCTTTAGCGTATCTAAAATTTTTCTTGTCATTACTGATCTAATACATGGTGATCCTCACTGTAAGAAGAGAGGAAGACATGTTCTCTGGACTCAAAAAGAGAGGTCACAGTGTGGTATCAAGGAAATAAATGGGCATCATTAGTTAGGTCTCATACTGAGGGGTGTAGCATACTCAAAAACAGCAAGTAAACTGGGAAAAAAGGGGGTCAGGATATAAAATGACCCAGAGTATGATCATGAATGGATATTCAAAATCAAAGAACTAGAATTATATTTTGAAGGTGTGTGGGTGTGTGAACTCACAATAACAGGCTCATAGCATCTTTCATTTCTCTGTTAACAGAGCTCACATTTCCCTGCCATTGAACAGTTAGGAATCTAACACAAGTCCTCATCCTGCACCTTGCCACTTTACTGTTTACAGAAGAGCAGAGATGTGTAGTTTTCAATCCTTTACTGTGCTGGTTTAAAATGAAATGTCCCCCATAGGCTCCCCAGTTAATAGCACTGTTGGTGGAAGCTTAGGGGTAGAGTCTTCCTGGAGGAAACGCATCATTGGAAATGGGCTTTGGGACCTTAAAGCCTCAAGGTGCTTCCAGTCTCTCTCTCTCTCTCTCTCTCTCTCTCTCTCTCTCTCTCTCTCACTCTCTCTGTTCCTGCTTTATGCTTGTGATTGATATGTGTTCACTGAGCTTCCTGCTCTGAAACCATTCCTGACCCTTGCCATGATGGACTTATTCATCCTTTGGAACATTAGGCTAATGCAAACTCATCAATAAGTTACTCTTGCCTATGGTGTTTTACCAGAGCAACATAAAAGTAGCTAATACAGTTATAATATATTGTTTTTATTTATCTCAAGAGAAGATTGGTAGTCATTTAGATGTGTGATCATTTGTCACCTCTTTCTTGAAATAAAGATTTCTTAATTTTAGAAATGTATCTATGAGTTTCCTAGGATGACAAAGCAGACCATCAGCTTATTCAGAAATCTATAGGCAGAGTGATTATCCCTAGAGCACAAATGAACTTGGGGAGCCCATTCCCTATGGAGGGATACTATTGCAGCCAAGATACAAGAAAGAGGGAATAGGCACTCCCTCAAATGATGTGAAGGACTTTGATGGTCCCCCGTGGAGGGCCTCACTATCCTTGGGGAGTAGGTTGGGGGGTGGGTTGGGGTGGGGTCATTGGCAGCATGGAAGAATAAGAGAGTGAGGGAATGGGGGATTGATATGTAAATAAGAGTGCTTCTAAAATTAAAAAAAAATAAATAAATAAAAGAAATCTAGAGGCAGTGCTTCATTCGGACTTCCTTATCAGTCCTCCAGGTTCAGGTCATGTAACTCTGATACAGTTTTGCTTATTCTGCTTACATCTCTATCCCAAATAACAATGTGTTCTTTAGGCTTTGCTGTTTCTTCTGTACTTTTCTATGTTCCCTAATAGGAACCTCTAAACATTGTGCTGACTACCCATCATAGTCACAAAACAAGCATACACACACACACACACACACACACACACACACACACACACACACACGGGGGGGGGGGGGAGAAAGAAAGAGAGAGAGAGAGAGAGAGAGAGAGAGAGAGAGGAGAGAGAGAAAGAGAGAGAGAAAGAGAGATGCTTACTTTGCAAATTGAAATACAAAGAAACTGTCTTTGTTCTTTTTTATTTTTCTTTAAAAATTTCATACATGGATACATTGTATCTTGGTCATATCCATCCCCACCTGCCAGGAGGTATGTTTATTAGTGTAACAGTGGTAAGGCTGTTTATGGATGTAACCAACTGCTCTCTTTATTGTTTTTATGCTCAATGGGGCAAAATTCATGCTGTGTCTGACAAACTGGGCTGTGGAAGAATAGTCTCTAGGGTAGAGCCTGTTGAAGTTTTTGATAAATGGTTATGTTGTCAAGAGCAACATTTATACAGATCAGTGTCTCTCATATCCAGTATAGTGTTTTTCTGCTTTCCAGCTTAGTATCTAAAACACAAAAGAGACAGAACTGATTTTGATGGTTATATTTTAAAGTAAATCATATTAGTACTAGAAATCCATACAGTCATCTTCTTGTATATGTGCAAGTGTGTATGTTTAAAGTATAAAAGGAACTTAAGTGAAATAATAACATGCCAATCAATGGGCTGGACATTTTATAAGATTGTATCTTTGTTATCCCACAAGACAACACATAGTATCAAATCATTTTATACATTGAATTTAAATAATTTCCTGTAGGTTAGACATTAAACTGTAGAGCTAGGAAATGAATTTATCCTGCAATATATATATATATGTGTGTGTGTGTGTGTGTGTGTGTGTGTGTGTGTGTGTGTGTGTGTGTTTGTGAGTGTGTGTGTGTATTCCAAACCATTGGACTCTGCAAATATACAGCACTATCTAACACAAAAACACAAATACACACATGCATACTTGTTCACACACATTTATAAACATATAAATACATACACATGTGCACCCACATACATACATGCACACACACACACACACACACACACACACACACACACACACACACTAGAAAGATAGGCAAACTAGGACCAGGAAAGGAAAAGTATATTTTACTGTGTGTGGTCTGCCATCATTTCCTCATCTTCAGACCAATGAAGGTCAATATTTGTACAAACTCCCAAGATAAGCTTCCTGCATCCACAAGAGAACCATTGGGATTGAACTCTCTAGTGTGCTATTGGTCACCTAGCCAGCTGTCAGCTCTAGCTTAGGATTCAAATCAGGCATTTTTCTGATTCCCACTTAGCAGAATGTAGACACCCAGACTGAAGTGTTTCTCCTGGGAACACTTCTGCCTCATGCATGTGAACTGAAATGACTTTATGGGTGTGCATGAATTGATTGAACAGCACATTTACAACATGGTTTCCTGAGTAACCAAGATTTTCAGTATAATTTACAACTACTCAATGGGAGATCATGATTAGCTATTGGAGGTTTAACCCCATTGTATTAAGAAGAGAACAGGTTCCCACTGAGAAAAATGCAGTTCTAGAAGAGAAACTCCCAACTCTGATGAGAACTGAATTAAAAGAAACAAGGCACTGAAAATGTTTCTCCTCTCTCACGTTTATATTTTATACATGATCATTTGATCATTATACTTTTTAATGTAAAAAGACATCAGCTCTACTTGTAACTTTTTTCTTCCATATTTTCTCATATTTCTTATCATGTTATACTACAACAGCCATTTATGTATTGAACATGCTTATAAATGAGAATATTAGAATTTGAACTCTCAGTGTGTGTATGTGCACATGCATGTTTGCATGCATTCATACAGATGTAGCCATAATATAAGAAAGGTTGAGTTGGAGGAAGAATAAAAGAAAACAAGAATGGAGATACCATAATAGAGGGAAACATTTTAGGTTTACAGAGAAATCAGGCACTAGGGAAATGTCTGGAGATGTACAAAGATGACACCAAGTAATAATCTAAGGAACAGAGAAGCTACCTTAAACGCCCTCCCCTAATAATGAGATTGATGACTGACTTATATACCACCCTATAGCCTTCATCCAGCAGCTGGTGGAAGTAGAAGCAGACACCCACAATTAATCACTGAATTGAACTGGAATCCAGTAGCAAAGAAGAACCAGTGACGGGCAAATGGGTCCAGACCAGGCTGTGAAACCCACAGAAATAGCTGACCTGAACATCAGGGAACTCTTGGTCCCCAGACTGATAGCAGGAAAACCATCATGGGACTGATCCAGACACCAGGAACGTGGATGTCATTGAAGAGACCTTGGAAATCTATGGGGCCCCTTGTAGTAGATCAGTACTTATCCCAAGCATAGGGTGGACTCTGGGAAACCATTCCACATAGAGAGATAATCCCTGAGCCAAAACACATGGGGGTGGGCCTAGACCCTATCCCAAAGGATATGACAGACTCTGATGACCCTCTATGGAAGGCCTCACCCTCCCTGGGGAGCAGAAAGAATATGTGATAGGTAGGGTTTTAGTTGGGGGAGTGGTAGTGGAGGATGGGAGGGGAGGGAACTGGAAATGACATGTAAAACAATCTTGTTTCTAATTCAAATTTTAAAAATCTTCAAAAAAGATATTTATAAATGGAAAAATAGAGGTTGCATGCTGTGTGCTTGTAATGAGGAAATATTTTAAAGATTTATTTTATGTATAAGCAATTAGTGTGTGCTCACGCATGCATAAATGTGTGTAAGCACATGTGCAAGTGAAGCTCCCCTCACAGACCAGAATCATGGGTCTCCTGAAACTTGAGTTACTGGCATTGTTTGCAACCTAACTTGGATGCTGGAAATTTAATTCAGGTACTATGGAAGAAGAGAACTCATTCATAGTTATGGTACCAACCCTACAGCCAAAGGAGAAAATAGAGTAAATAAAATTCTATTTCTTGAAAGATTAGTTTTTCTAAACAGTCTTTCTGAATACTGTCTAAAACCAAGTCTTCTAATCCAACATGAGGAAGACTGAAGCAGAAGGATCCCTGTATGTTAGGCTAAATAGTAAGATTTTGGCTCAAAAACCAAACAAAACCTTGCAAAGTAATCTAGCCTCTACTCCTGACTTCTAATACTCTAGAATCTTTGAATAATTTCCTCTGTGAAAATTATAGTATATATCTTTATAATAAAAGAACCCCATGCCTTCTATCCAATTCAATTAAATTGAATGCTCCTTCATATCCTCAAACATGCAGTAGTGTCATATTTCAGTTTATACAGCACCAGAGCATTGCTTTTAAGAGCATGGTCTCTAGACATCTTATTCTTGTTTGTCTTTATTGATGCCTGAATGTTGACCTTATTTTCCATCCCTAATAGCCTTCTTTCTGCTTTAACATGCCTATTTGCTATGTTTTCTACTACTATTCTTTTAGGATTCATTGAGAGTTTTTTTTTTTTTCATTTTCCAACATACATGTTTGTTTCTTTTTAGTTTCTTCTCTTTCTCTTCTATGTTGTTGATCTTCTTATGTATGTTTTGGTTGATTTCATTATTCATTTGCTTGTTTGTTTCGACCCTTAATGTCATTGGTAACTATGTAAGTGAGTTTTTTTTTTTTTTTAACTCACTGCCTTTTCAGTATCTTTGGATTGTAACTGAGGAAGCATGATATCATGAGGATGTAATTTTACCTTGCTTTGTCATAGTACGTATGATGCTGTATTCAGGTTGGTTCCTGGTTTTATACAGACAGATCTTCTTGTTTTATTTGAGGATTTTCTCAGTAATCAGCCTTTTCTTAAATATTCTGTACCCAGTGACACTCAGTTTGTATTTCTAACAGAAAATTTCTGTTAGAAATACAAACTGACAGCAATACCAAAAGTGAACCATGATCTGGAACCACACCAAAATAAAATAAAACACAGAAAATTTATCAGCAGGGACAATGGAACAGAAAATTGCAAAACTTATTTCAGTTGCATTATGAAATTATAATGTATTGAAGTTAAACATGAAAACAGTAAATGAGCTAGGTGATGGTGACTTAAATCCTAGCACTCTGGAGGCAGAGGTAGGTGAATCTCTGTGAATTTGAGGCCAGCCTGATCTACCAAGTAAGTTCCAGGACATCCAGGACTGTTACACAGAGAAACCCTGCCTAGAAAAACCAAGAGAGAGGGAAGAGAGGAGCACAAAAGAGATAAAACAAAGGAGCAAATAACAGTATTGAGTAAAAGAAGGGAAAACAGAAAAATGGATTAGAATTTTTGAAAAGAAGAGAAATGAACAAGAGAAAAATAGAGGTAAATTGATGGCTAGATAAACTATGTAAACAGAACTACACAAATACAAGAAGTATAGTGTTTGTCAAAGCTTTTTAGAAATTGGAATTAAAACGCAAAAAAAAATTGTGATTTGAAAGAAGAAATGCAAATGACAAGACAAAAAGAAGGGAAAGGGGAGCGTTGATGTGGCTTCTTTCTGGCTCCTCTAAAGTGTGAGTGAGGAAGAGGCAAGGAGAGCCTTGCAGTACATACACCATGCTTTCTGTTGCTTGTAGTCTGCTCCTAAGCCAGGACAGAATGAATGTCAGGTATCCAGTAGAGCTGCCATCCTGTTAATACCTCCTCTTCTTTGTTTGCCATGACCCTTAGAGGCCCACACTTAGCCTTACAGCTCCTTAACTGAACAGATTCTCTCAGTCTTTTATGATTTCTCAATCATGCATCCTATAACAGCTAATGTTCTAGCTAAAGGGTGTCTCCCATGTATACTGGGAGTGGAAGAAGCAACCAGGACTGAGATACATACAAGTGGATCAATCATCATGGTGGGATGAAGGTATAGGAGTTAAATACTCACTCTGGGCTTTAGAGTTATCTATACTACTAGCAATAAGCCTTGTGACAGATAGATTGCTCCAAAAGTTCTATCACAAACTAACCTTAGGCTCATCATTATTAGTATCTAAGCTATACATAAATGATGATGTCAGCTCTTATGAACTGAGAGTGCTGTCACCAGCCACCATAGCCCTCACTACCCAAGTTAAACCTACTGCCACTAAACTTGTTGTCAGGATTTAATTAACATGATATTTTTAGTTGATTACATATGTCCTTTGGCATACACACACACATACACACACACACACACACACACACACACACACACACACACACACACAGCATTCTGTTTACTCTCATATCCTTAGTCTCTACCCATACCACTGCTAGAGAGCAGGATTCTCCCTGTGCTGATAGTGGCTCTTTGCTGAATCACACTGCTCTGCAAACTTCTCAAGATGGGATCTGTCACATCCCTGTGGTTTTTGATGCTATTCCAATTATTCTTTTAGAATAGAGTCTGTTGTTTGCAATCTTGATTCTTTTCATTCACATCAGCCCCTTACTTTCCACTTTAGAAAACATCCTAAAGGAAAGATGCAAAACACTCTTTTTTAATCCATTCAAGCTATTGATAAGTTAGATTTAAGGAAATACAAGAAAATAAAGTGCAGCAGTTTGAAGAAAAGAAAATATTCCTTGGGAAGAAAACAAAAGCCAAAACCATCAACAGGATTTCGAGGCATGACCTGGCTGCTGCGCACTTCATCTTCCTGCAGCTGTGCCTATCAGTTCAAGACCTGGACAAGATCAAGCCTATCAAAATTTCAGCAAAGGGGGAGGAGAGTACTCGAGGCTCCACCCCTATATGAGGTGCCACTGTCATTTGTTGTCTCCTAAGGGTGGGACAGGAACTCTCATTTGGAGATAAAGCTCCTGGTGTGTTGTTCTTGCCCCAGTGGATGGCCCCAAACCCATGTACATTTGGGGGAAGTCATTGGACAGGGGGTTATAAACAACAACAACCAAAACAGAAAGTGAGTATGAAACTCTAAGGGTGATTGTGTGGAGTTCAAGGGAGTAGAGGGAAGTAGTGACAAATGGATATGATAATACACATTGTACAGTGATACAGGACATTCAAATAAAAAAAAAATAAAAGCCAACAGCAGTAGGAAAGCATAACTGGACTTATAATAACTGGACTTATAACTGGGGTTATAATCTGATAAGAAAACAATTTATGACTGGAATTGTGCAATATCCGTGGTCAATCTGATAAAGTAAGAGCTATGCTCACAAGAGGGGGTCATATTAACTCCAGAGCAGGCTCAGTAGCCACCTTAGTGCTGAGGGGCAACTACAAGAAAAACAGTGGACACAGGCCCACATTGGCCCTCATTAAAAGATCACACACTCGCGCGCGCGCACACACACACACACACACACACACACACACACACACACAGAGCCACCCTGTGCATGGATGGTGGTCATTACCAATTCCTAACCTTCATGACAGCCTCCTGTGCAGTTTCTATTGTTACTCCTGACATCTCAGAACTCTACTGTTGACCCCCAGAGATATTGATCCCTCCACCAGACAGAGAGCTTACCAACAGCCCAGAACTGCTCTATTGCTGGCCCTAGACAGCTGCAGCATTGTAGACCCCAGACAGAGAACTGCAGCACTTTAGACCCCAGACAGAGGGCTGCAGCACTGCAGATCCTAGATAGAGAGGTGCAGCACTGCTGACCTCAGACAGCTGTAGAACTGCAGACCCCCAGACAGAGAGCTGCAGGTCTGCATACCCAGAAAACTGCAACACTGCTGACCCCAGACAGAGAGCTGAAGCACTGCTAACCCCAGAGAGAGCGCTGCAACACTGCTGAGCCCAGACAGAGAGCTGTAGCACTGCTGACTCTAAATAGAGAACTGCAGCATGGCTGACTACAGACAGACCTACTCTAGGAGCATCTCAAAGCATGGAGCTCCTGGATATGTGGATCTAACTGTGATGGAGCCCCAGGGACCATATTGGGAGGAATGTTATTAACTCCAGAGCATATTTTCCCCACCAGCTGGGATGTGATTGTCTTAAAAGCCTAAATGATTCACAAAGCCCTCTTGGTGGTACTGGGAGATTGGACTGGGGTATCTGCAGTCCACTTTAGACACATTAGTCTGTCACCAACAACAGGTTCATGTTCAGTGAGAGGTTCTGTGTTCATCTCTAGCATTTTTGAGGGATTCTACATATTTAAATTTCACTCTCTGCAAAGTCTGACAGGAACTCTGACATGTAGCATGGACTCAAATGTATTAATGGAGCAGAGGACAGGAGTAACTTACCCTTTCACAGCTGAGGATCCTTCAACAGAGAAACAGGAAGTGACCTAGTATTTACAATGTCCAAGAAGAAAGCCCAGGACCTTGGATCTCAGGCTATGCCCTTTCAGTTTTGCATTCAATTGTGCCTAAGCACAGTTTTTTTTTTGTTTGTTTTGTTTTAATTTAAATTAGAAACAAGCTTATTTTACATGTCAATCCCAGTTAGCTCTCCCTCCCCTCCTCTATTGACTCCCATCTACACCCTATCCCATCCACTTTCTGCTCCCCAGGAAGGGTGAGGCCTTCCATGGGAGATCTTCAAAGACTGTCATATCATTTGGAGCAGGGTCTAGGCCCTCCCCCATGTAAGCACAAGTTTTCAAACTTATTTTCTTATTTTAAACAATGGTTAGATTTGGTGGGAGGAATTAAACCCAGGGGTTTTATGCCTGCTAACCAACTGTTCTACCACTGAGACACACCCCAGCACCTTTTGTTAAAATGGAATATCTGTTGGTTGATCCCAGGTCTCTGTCTGAGTCCACTGTCTTCTTGCAGCCAACAGTCTGACCCTGACTGCCCACAACATGACTCAAAAGCAGCCATTGTAGTAATATGGAGATAAAGGACTGGACACAGATGGTGAGGTGCACTTTAGAGAACTGTTGTCTTTTGCTCCGCTCATGAAGTCATTTGTCCTTGGGTTGTATGGTGTAGACAGGAGACAGGGTCAGATTTAGGAGCAAAAACACAGTATTTATTCTCATTTTTTGCTAAGTTAAATTATAGTTAACAACAGGAAAAATAAAGGAAGGTAGAATTCTGAGTTATTGCCTCTAAGTACCGGTAAAGACATGCTACAGAGTTCATACTTTAAACAAAGTAGGTCGTTACATGTTCAATGCTAAGAGGAATTTTATCTTGCCGATAAATGCAAGCAAATATCTTTAGCTCTAAATCCCCATATGCAGACAATTTACTGTAGTAATCAAGATGATACACACAATTTCACTTCAGTACCATCTGTAACTCTATTGGTATTTTAATAATAATGAATAAAAATATATGTTGGCAACAAAAAAAGTGTTACTTAAAGCATCAGGATCTTAAACATTGAGCAGTAACTTCTAAGAAGCTGTGCTAATGTGGGATGTACTCCATGTTCTGTGTGTGCTGTTTTGTGCTATGAAAGAGCATTCTTGGAATGTGGAGCTCCTATTAACGAAGAACAAATCACTCCCATTCCCAGAGTGCTAACTGTCCACTTTCTTAAGATTCCATGCAGATACTCAGAAACAAGCACAGGAAATTTCTTTTGATTTTCTCTTTTTACCTGTTCATATGTCCTTTGTCCTTCCTCCCCCTTTGTGTAGGAAGGGTTAGAAATGCATCTGAAGGGAGAAATCAGGAAGCAATGAAGCTGAAATCAATTGTTATTTGTCAAGTGTTTCCAGAGGCAAGAAACAGCTTTCTTTTAGCAGTAAGGTGTATTAATAAACGATATGTACTGTCTTAATTATACAACTCATCATTGTGATGAAATACATTTGTGAGGGACCGAATATCTCTGTTATGGAATATTTTAGGTCCCAGTCTCTGGCTGCTGTCAACAGCAGTGGCGCCAGGGAGCTCCAGGTCACCATTGTATTGTTAATTGCCACTAGGCTACTACTGTTTACCATAGCCTCTTATTTGCATCTGTATGTGCCTAAGCATCTGAATAGGCCCTCACCTGGGTGGAGGAGCTAGAGGTATGCATAACTTGTGAGGACAGAAGGTTAGGAGCTAAGAGTCTGCCAGAGCAGCAAGAAAGAAGAGATAAATGGTTGCCTCCTGGTATTAGCAGGACGGTTAAGAGACACCAGAAAAGATGGCTAATAAAGAAATGACTCTAGTTCTACAACATGCAACTGAGAGCTCTCTGAAGATGACAAGATGCCTGTGTTTGATCTTTATCGCCGTTGGGTTGCTGGGAGCTTCCAGGTCCACACACCCCCATTCAGGTAGAACCTCATGGACTAAACTGAGACATGCTGGGCCACAACATACATTGTTTCCAGTGTCAGGAAACTCAGGCTGAACAGGAAGGGAGATGAGCTGCAACACCCCAAGATGTGCCCCCAGTGGTCCATTTCTTTCCAGAAAGCTCTACCAGAGGAATGTTCCACAACTTTCCACATACCACCACCAAGTGTTTAAGCACCTGATTCTCTGGAGACAGTTGTCATTGGAAACACAAGGCACAAGAAAAGAATTGTTATGAACATTGTAAATAACTGTGGCCTGCCTCACACAGAAGTAGAACTTATCCAGAGGTCACCAGAGTGATGTGGGATAATGCTTTTGTTCACTCTAAAGACTTGTCAATCATATTGGTTTATTAAAATACTTATTGGCCAGTAGCCAGGCAGTATAGGTAGGGCTACTAGACTAGGAAAATACTGGGAAGAGGAAGGCTGAGGGTAAGTCAACAGTGAAAGGTTCAGGCATTATGCTGGCCTGCCCCTGTTACCTGGTGGAATCCACTCAGGCAATACCCTGGTCAGCCCAAGGTTCCATGGGAAAGAAGTCTGCACGCAGGTGCAGAGGACCCCTTTAAAAGATAGGCCCCTGCCCCTTTACTCTCTCTCCCCCATCTCTCTCTCTCTCTCTGTTTCTCTCTGTTCCCGTTCTCTGTCCCGCTCTCTGTGTTATTCTGTCCCCCACCTATGCTCTCTCTCTGTCTCTCTATGGCGACCGGCCATGGTGGTCAGCCATTACCCTGTTCCTCTTCTTAGTCTCCCCATTCTGCCGCGCCTTATAATAAACTTATAGTCTTATGTATGTCTCAGCAATTTCTCTTTTCTTCTTTTTAAACAAAACAATAACAAACAGCTAGATACAAAGGGAGGAATATGACAGTGTCTTACTGAGAAAAGGTACCAAGCCACATGACTAAAACATAGATAAGAATTAAGGGTTAATACAAGTTGTGAGAGTTTGTTAGTAATAATCCTGAACAATATGCCTAACAATTTATAATTAATGTAAGCCTCTTTGTGTTTAATTGGGACTGCTGCAGGATAGGGCAAGATAGAAACTTCCATCTACATCAGTGCACAGTGTTATACCTACGTCTTGGTCCAAGCTGGTCCAGTAAAAGTTCTGGGTAGATTTTGTCATCTCTTTTGGCCCAAATCTTCTCATTTATAAAGGAAATTCAGATGTTTGCATGGTTCCATAGACCCAATAATCTTTGAGTATTAGAATATGTTGTTTGTAGATACGTCATAGGTTGTGTCAACAGCTTCTGAACTATAAAAGCAGATGAGCTTTTGATGCCACTAGGCAGGTTAGGGTTTTTATTGACATAGAAATAGAGTATAGCAAGCATTTCTTTTTTTAAGTTATCAAAGAAAACAGTAGGAATTTACAGAGATGGCTCAGCAGTCAGCAGTGTTTGCTGTTCTTGAAAAGGACCTAGTACAGGGAGAGATCCTGGATACCTGTACTGCTGACCATGCCGTTTGGGTGTGGTCACTGGTGCAGAGAGGGTGTAAGATAAAGATTAAGGAGGAGAGATTCTCGGTCTATTTTGTGGTTCCAACCTCTGGTCGGGTCTCGAAAGGTTTTCTGTGTAAGTAATCTTCCACAAGAAAATACCAATATCATACTTATTTTGTATCCTGTTATAATTTCTTTACAACCTGGGTTCAGTTCCCAGCTTTCAAATCAGGCAATCCACAACAGCCCATACCTCCTGCTCCAGGGACGCTGTTCTTGCCTTCACAGAAGCCACCCACATATTTGCCTGTGTCCACACTCACCCACATGCACACACACACACACACACACACACACACACACACACACACACAAAGAGAGAGAGAGAGAGAGAGAGAGAGAGAGAGAGAGAGATAGATGATCACTCACTGAAATGATGGCCATTTGCTAAAGAAAGATAATCATACCCACTTTAATTAGGGCTCCAATTTTAATTGCATCTGCAATTTGTGAAGAGTGTCACAGGAAGGAGATTTTTGAGATCTCATTCTGGAAGTAGTGTGTTTCACCTGAAGCCATGCCCAAAGGGGTGTGGCCACTAACACAAATTCACTGGCAAGGAAAGATGCCACTACAGTAGTGCATTGTGCATTTGATGATGTCTTCCTCACAATTCCTGGAGAATCCTTCTGGTGTATCTCAGAATAATGCATTGGAAGTGGGTATAAGGAATATCAAATGTTTACTCCCTGTCCTGGCCAGGGAACTCTGTAGGAAAGGAATGTAGAATGCATATACAA
Organism: Cricetulus griseus; assembly: GCF_003668045.3. Lineage (NCBI taxonomy): Eukaryota > Metazoa > Chordata > Mammalia > Rodentia > Cricetidae > Cricetulus > Cricetulus griseus. The sequence goes on from NC_048598.1 coordinate 72,700,916, forward strand.
CAAGGTAGGATTTATTAGATTGATTTACCCTACAGTCTGGGTAAGTGCCAATGGCTGTTTTCACACAGGAGAATCTGCGAACTGAATCTTCTCAGACAAGAAGCTGGAGGTTTTGGCACCCCATCTGGTACAGGAGGTGGTATGCTTCAGCTTTGCCCATCTAATACTGATAACCTGAAGGATTCCTGGAGAACTGTTAGACTTCAGTCCACACTGATGACCGAAGAGACTGAGTCATGATGTCAGTGAAAGGTGCCAACAGTAGTGATAGCAGCAGCAGCAGCAAAGTAGAAGTCTTCACAGGGGTGGGTGGACCTGTCAGTAAGATGCTAAGGAAAGCAAGGAAAAGAGACAAAAGCTTTTCCTTTGTACTTTCTTCTTTCTAGGTGCTTCCAGAAGGCACTGCCCACATTCACAGTGAGCATTCCTACTTCAACTAACCTAATTAAGAAAATCCCTGATCCCTGTGCCAAGAGACTCCACTCTTAGTTGATTCTAAATTCAGTCAAATTGACAAATAAGATTCATCAGCACAGTTCTTCAAGAATTTTTTTTCCGAACTGAAGATACTTCCATCTGTACCAGAACACCTGAAACCTTTGATGTTGGGGCAGGAGGAATGCAAACTGGAGACCATGGGCTACCTAGGCACAGTCTCACAAACAGAAACTCTGTCCAGGTCAAGGTTCTTCACTTTTTTACCTTCTTACACACACACACACACACACACACACACACACACACACACACACACGACAACATGTTGGGGAGAGGGGGATTCAAAATTTGTGAAAACACTGTAGGAAACTGAGGAAGTAAAGGAGCCTAAATTTATGAGACAATGTGGTAGGAAGCCTGTAGGAGTGATATAGCAGATGGCATTTCCTCCCCCTTTCTTTCCAGACATGAGCTGGGTGTGAAGTCAAATCAGCCTCTACCAGGATGCCCAGCTCTATATCGAACATACCCTGTGATCTTCTCCTCACACATCTTCACCCTTTTCTCTTCTGCACTTCTCCTTTGTCCTTGACTCACAGTGAGCCCTTAGCATAGAAGAGGCATCTATCTGCAGCACCAGTTCTTTGGAGAATTTCAGGGCACAGAAGCAAGATACTAGGAAAGATAGGCTTCCTTCTGGGTGGCAGTGGGTATCACAGAAGCCCATGCTGCTATCTGCTCTCATGTGGGTTTCATACTAAGGCTTTTTTCTTCCTAACTTTATTCTATCACAGAGTTTATGGCTGGATATGGTGCAGATACCTCTATGCTAGGCAGATATGAAAACATGACTTGGTCCACTTACCTAGATTATATTCAGACACCTTGGCAGAGAAAGAAACAAATCTATGGATTTGGGACCTCCAAGCTCTAAAGGCCCAGTCTATTCCCTGTCAGGGTTATTGGGTAAACATGGAGATATTACAGGGAACATCCTCATATGCTAGGTGAAGTCAGGATGACCTCTCTTCCTTTCTTAAGAACCCATTCTTTAAGTACACCAGGTCTGTGAGGACAAGACACTTAAAGTTCTCACCTGGGCCTGTCCTTTGGCCAAGGTCATTGTTCATAGGTTTGATGATACCCAAACATTGCCTGAAGAAAGGTCAGAGGTTGGAATAGCCAGTAGGGAACTTGGTTATTATTGCTGTAAGGCCAATGGGTTCTTGAAGTTCAGATCCTCCTAAAGCTGTTGTCTGGGGAGCATGGAAGGTTGGACAAGGATAAGGGATTTTGAGCTAAACCTTAGTGAATGTGCCTAAGCTTTCCCTGCAGTACATCTGTTTATATCCTTTTTCTGTGAATGGTCTGTAAGCAACCTGTGGTGTGTGGCTCTGCAGTGTATGGCTCTACAGTGTATGGATCCAAGGTGTATGGCTCTGTTTTGTTCAGATCTATCTCCAGTGCCCATGTGAGGACAGGCACAAATAGAACCTTAAAATACATGATGACTTAAGTTAAAATGATTAGGACATAACTATGTTTCCATGTTGCAGGCATTTTAACAATTTAAATATGTACACAATGGCTACTATTAAAAGGAGAAAAATCAAGATCCAGGGCTGTTTTCTAAGTGATATGTGATTTGAACTGAGTTTAGATTTTGTTTTTTAAAAGTATGTTCAGTGCCCTTAGAATACAAAATATACCTGATCTACAAGAGCTAGTTCCAGGACAGACTCCATAGCCACAGAGAAACCCTGTCTCAAAAAAAGAATACAAAATATGAATTTTAGAAAAGTAAAAGATTCACTGTACTATAAAAACTGATAAGAAAGGCTAATGGGATGACCAGAGCCAGGAGCTCAGTACTTATAAAGGTCATCCATGACACATGGAAAAGTTATCAGAGCCTAATAATGATAACTTCACTATGTGTGCTTGTGTGTCTTTGTGCCTGTGCATGTGTATGTATACATGTGTGTTTATGTTGTAGTGTTTGGGTGCACATGTGTGCAGGTGCATATGCAGTCTGGCACATGTCTGTGTGTCTATGGAAGCCAGACAACAATTGAGTAACTCTCCTCAGGATACTGCCCACCTTAATTTTAAGACAGGGTCTTTCACTGGGCTGGAACTCACAAAATAGGTTATTCAGGCTAGTAAGCAATCCCCAAAGATTTACTTGTTTCTTCCTCCCCAGTTCTGGTATTAAAGAGTATTGCACAGCACCCAGGTTTTTACCTGGGCAGTTAAACTCTGATCCTTAAGGTGGCATGGCAAACGCTTGGCAAATTGACCTATTCCTCTGACTGTGGCTGATGTTCTGAGGTCTCATGATAACAAAAGTGTCACAAGAAAATGAAATTTCTGCCTTGCATCTCTCTCTCTCTCTCTCTCTCTCTCTCTCTCTCTCTCTCTCTCTCTCTCAGAGAGAGAGTTCATAGAGCCCTGCAGTGCTTTGTGGTGTACATGCAGCTCTCTAGCCTGCATCCTCTTTAGGAGTAAAGGAGCCACATGTTCCATGTTCTCCTGTTCTATGATCTTAGCCCAAGAGCCATTAAGTTGCCATTGCTATGTTTCTGATACTTTCCTCTCCAGTTGGGATATACCTTTTTTCCATCCTTGTCAAACAATGTTTTAATATTGCACTTGGAAGAAATTCGAAACACACAATACTAGGTAATTTTTAAACACACTTAACAAACAAGAATTTAATCCTCGTGTTTCTAATTAGTTTTCTCAAAATTACTTGAAACACAGCTTTGTAAGAATTGACTGGATAAACAAGCAGGATCCTATGTAAATGTTCTTTTCAAATGTCAGATCAGTTCCTCCCAAGAGCCTGAATACCAGAAAATTTACCTTGAGTGGCACATTTCAGATCTGGTTTTGAATAAGGTCTGTCTAGATTTTATGAAGTCATTTTTCAATGTCCCAGAGAATCAATTATCTACAAAATGGAAAAATGTAGAAAGAATGTTGGCTTTGTGAAGTGAGCTAATTGTTTGATTGATTGGTCCTTTCTCTTGTCCCTGCCAGCATCATTCACCATCACACTCTTTCCACACACATTTGAGTTCTATTATGCAGTAGATTCCTTGGTAAGAGCCTATAAAAACATGGCGAATCTAGCAGAAGATTCAGAAAAAATGTATCACCCCAGTACATTGATGACTAAGTTCCCTAACCTGTCATGTGCTACTGTAACAGAATATCTGAGACAGGGCCACTGATAAGGGTGGCATTCCTGGATGATGGGGAGTCTGATATCAAGGTGTCAGTATGTAGCAAGGTCAAATCACCGAGTCACTAAATGACAGAAGGAAAGACACGGAGAAACTGCAGTTCTTAAATACAAATCTCATATGGAGAATAGAGCTCTTATGGCTAAATTATCTCTTAAAGATCCTGCTTCTCAGTTTGGATGCATGGTAACTAAATCTCAATGCTAGCTTTGGTGAGCACAAATGTTCAAACCAGTTATGTATGTGGTATGGGCTAAGTGTGAAGACCAAGTCCCTCCATGTAAAATCCAGTGACTATGGATTAGTGTGAACTTGGAGGGACATAACCATTTTTCCAAGACATGCTCCTGTTAATGGCCCCTTTGAAACAATGGCCTATATTTGTTTGTCTAAGCAGCCTTACTTAGAAAGTACCTCATCAGGGAAGACTAGAATATTAGCTATTGATGTTATATCCAGCTCAAGATTGTGCATAATCTGTGACTACTCCCTTTTACTTCCTGCAACATAAGTGAGCTATTAGATAAGAAGCACATTTCTCACTGGCTCACCAACAAATTGTAGTAAGAAATTCAAAATTATCCTATTGGGATGGAAACATTTATGGCAAGGGTACTTTGGGGCTGAAGATGGGAGATAAACAATACCCTCCTGTAAGAGTCCCCCTTCTTATGGACTAAACAGACGTGTTGTGAGGATTTGCTCAAATGTTCAACTAATGATGGATTGGGGCCTGGATTTTTTACTCAAACAAATCTTCCTGAGAGTTTTGGTTATGCTGCTCACTGGTGTTGTGAACTTGAACTCTTCTAGCCTTCATTTTTTCCATCTATGAAAGGAAGTCATACATAACATGTTTGAGGGTTATGAGAATTAACTGCAATAACACACACTGAAATAGTCCCAAACCTTTTCCAGAGAAGATGCCTAATCAATGAGAGGCCCTATATTTCTTGCCAATTGAATTTGACCTCTCCCCCTCTCCTTGTCTTTTCAGACAACTGTGATGACCCATTGGCCTCCTTCCTCTCACCAACGGCTTTCTCCAGCTCCTCAGATCTCACTGGAAGTTCCAGCCAGGCTCAACTCAACTGGAGAATGGGTAAGTATAGTGAGTAAGCCCTAAATCCAGGTGTTAGATGAAGACATAGTGAGTGCTAAGGAGACAGAATGTACTGTGTCTACATTGGGCACACATCTAACATCACACTCCAGAAGGAGTGTTAAGTTTATAACAAAAACACTTCCCATCATGTAATAGGTAGTCAACACATACTGAATCATGTTCCTCCAATCCAAAGACACACCAAAAAATTCTTTGGGTTTTGTTTTGTTTTTCTTGAGGTGCTACCCCTGAGAATCATGACTCCAGGTGTGTTAGGAAAGTGCTCTCTCATAGAACCACATTGCCATCCTGTGAAATTCATTGTGTAGATTAGCATGTGTGCATGTACTTGTTTGTATACAGACAACATATGAGTATGTATGCATACACACAAGTATGCAATGTATGCTATCAGAGAAACAGAGAACAGTTTGAGTGATGTTTCTTATATGCTATCTACTCTTTTATGAGGAAAGGTGTCTCACTGGCCTGAAGCTGGAAGGTTAGGCTGCCTGGCTTTCTGTCTCTGCCTGATTACAAGCATGCACCGCCATGCCTATTTTTATGGGTTCTGTGGGATCAAACTCAGATCTTCATGATTGTAAGTAAGCACTTTTTCCACTTAGCCATCCCCATCACTGAATTCCTTTTGTGACCATTCTAAGAAGTATTGGGGAAGATTATTTTTAAAAATATTTGCTTTATTATATACATTTCATATGTCAACATAAATGCTCACCAAAGCATGCTTCATGATAAGCTAATGGATTGTTTATTAAAATATTTCAATGCATTTAGTTCTATTGTGAGATTAATACTACTATTTTAAAGTATATATTAGTTAAAGGTAAGAACCCAAATAAGTATGTATTAGTTAAAGTTAAGAACCCAAATAATCTGTTACCTTACCAGATAGAGCATTCCATTGGTTATTACTTGGACTGGTAAAACTAGATTAGTTACACTTGACTAATCTTTAATGCAAAATGAACTTAACCAACATGATGGTGGATAGTTAGCTATATTTTTAATCATAGTTTGATATTGATTTTGTCATGTATAGAGATGGATATTGAGAATTATGTGATTTCTTTTTTAAATATCTTAATTTTCAAAATTCTAAAATCTGATTAGCATTATAAACTTGTTCTTGATTTATAAATAGTTGAGTGCCAGGGCTGATGCATGATGGAAGATGGTTCAGTGCATAAAACACTTACTTCACAAGAATTAGGGGAGGAGTTCAGGTCCACAAAAGTCATGTAAGTGCCAGAAGGATGCAGCAGCTGCCTACAGTCTTACCATACAGGAGGCAGAGGCAGACCATGCCTCGAGCAAAACTGGCTAGCAAGACAAGTCAAATAGTGAGTTCCTGGTTGACAAGAGAGTTTGCCCCACCATGTAACATAGAGAGCAATTGAGGAAGACCTGCTACAGTTTCCTTTCTATTCCTATGATAAAACACGCATACCAAAAGTGTCTTAGAGAAGAAGAGCTTATTCAAGCTTCTAGATTTCAGTTCATCATTGAGGGAAGCCTGGGCAGTAATTGAAACAGGAATCAGAAAGCAGGCCTGTTTGCTGTTGTCCTACATCCAACTAAAGATCTCACTCACCACCATGGAAGTATAGGGTAAACCCTGGAGGAACAGAATGCTGCGTGATGATTTGCTTGTAGGTTCATGCCTAGAAAGTTTTTAATACAGTGTGGAACTACAGGTCCTCTAGTAGATGATACTGCCCACAGTGCACATCTACTAACATCAAGACAGTCTCCTTAAACATGCCAGAGAGAGAAAGAGAGGGAAAGAGAGGGAGGGGGAGGGAGGGAAGGAGAGAGCGAGAGAGGAGAGAGAGAGAGAGAGAGAGAGAGAGAGGGAGAGGGAGAGGGAGAGGGAGAGGGAGAGGGAGAGGGAGAGGGAGAGACAGAGTGCACTGGTGTGGGGGTTCCAGAGTCAGTGTGATCACTCTTCCATTATATTCTAGTCCTTTGCTCCCTCATATTCTCAGGCACAATCGGATCAATCACTCAAGAATCCATTCCCAGGTGACTCTAGGCTATGCCAAGCTGATAGTTAAAGCTATTTAAGGCAACACTGATGTAAAATTTGGGCCTTCTTACACATAATCAAGTGCATGTACACCCACATACACACATTAATACACACACACACACACACACATATATATATAGTGTGCAAGTGTAGCATATCCATTGGCCTTTTCTTATTCATACCAACTCTTCCTAACAGTGCATTAGACAGACTATTTTTCTATTTTTCTATTTTTCCATTTTGATTTACCTTTGCATTCTGAAATACATATTAGTTGGTTATTGAATTATTGGTATTTTAACCCTCAATGGATTTAATTTGTTAACATTTTATAATTTTGAATCTCCATCAATTCTGATTCATAAGTCTTTTTATACTCTTGTAGTGTATTTTATGCTGTGTGTTAAGCTCACAGTTATAATGGCTATCATCTACCAACAAGTCAGAGTCATAATTTATTTGATAAAGCCATCTAAGAATACAGATGCATCTCCCTATTCATTGGGTGGAAACAATAGAAAAATTGCCTATGTACTGAACATGAATGTTTTTCTTGTCATTGTTCCCTAAACAACACTGTATAACAGCCATTTATTTAGCATTTACAACATATTAGATGCTGCAGAGAATCACTGTTCTGTCATTTTATACCAAAGACTTGAACATCTATTATGTTATGTAGAAGATTCTGAAACTGAGCCTTTGAGGATGCCAAGGGCTGTACTATTCTAAAAGGAAAAAAAAAATTCAACCTAGAACAGTGAGGAGACTGTTCATTTTCTGTTTTAATACTTGACTAATCTCATAAATAGCAAATTTAATAATTGTTTTATGTATATTATCATATCAACCCACAGCAAAAGTAATGTATGGTATTAATTACAACATTTCTCACAAAATACAGTTGCTGAACTTCAGGGAAATGTCATAGTTTGCCCAACATCACATAGTAGGGAAACACTTAATTTCAAACTGAACTCAACTGAATTCAGGATTCATGCTCATCACTGCTTTAATAGCAGCTTGATTTTTTTTTTTAACAAAATTGGGAGAGGATAGGGCAGGAAGAATAATGGCTTGGGAACTGGCCAACCATGTGACAGCTGTGAAACTGTGGTGTTCCATGGGCATCAGCAAGCCACTTGATAAAGCTTTCATTTATGTCTTTGGCATCTCTGGATAATATCCATCTTGCAGTATTACCATGTTGAAAAGAACTTTGCCACTTCAGAACACAAAGCTGGGAGTCAAACAAGGAGGCCCCATTTTCATTTCATGAAGAGACTCATGTTGAAACATTTCAATACAGTCTCTAGAACTGCTTCCAAGACAGGTAGTCTCATTGCCACTCAAATTGTGTGGTATCAGGTCCACACTGTCTAGGAACTCCTTATCCACTTCTGAGAAAGCTGCAGGTCTAATTGTAGGTCATTTTCCTCTCTAAGAGACAGATCTTGACCGGAGACAGTGTCTCTGTAATGACTAATTATCCGTATCATTTTCTGGCTTGGTGGGGTCCCGGGCACCTCTACCTCAGACCAATGTGTGAGAGAGGAGACTGAAGTCATGCCTCTTTTTGTTGGAATCTAAACTGAGAAGACTAAGCAGAAGCAACAGTCTTAAAGGTGGAATACAGTGAATAGAACGCCCCCTCTATCTCAGTGAGCAAAGTACTGGCAGTTCTCTCCATTCACAGGGCCTCATCTTCCATTATAGATGGGCAACCCCAAGCTCTAGAGAAATTTGAACCCTGGCTCTCACTCTCAATGTGAATTACCTGGGCACTTTTGACAGTGACGTTGACCAACAGATATCCCAGATGTTTTCTGTGGAGATTGATGAAATGAATGCTACCAGAGTTACAAGCTAATGAATTGGGGGCAATTAATGAATAGTCAATGCTTCTGTAACTATTCAAGTGTACCTTTATGTGTTGGGCACCATGCTAGAACCTTCACGTATGATCTACCAAAACATGTAGGAATACTATTTGCAAAGAGTTTATGGTTTGAAGAGACAACCCACTTGGCTAAGTGCTCTGCTCACTTCACAAACATGAGCACCTGAGTTCATCACCCACATAAAAATCTATACCTCATAGTATACACTGTAACCTAAGCATTGTGAGAAGTACATAGAATCAGGAGGATCCCTGGGCCATGCTGGCCACCTGGTCTAAGCAAATTAGTGAGCTCCTACTTCAGAGAGAGACCCTAATTCACAAGAACAATAAATGTGATGGAGGGGCTGGAAAGATGGCTCAGCGGTTAAAAGTGCTCGTTTGCTCTTCCTGAGGACCCAAGTTTGGTTCCCAGCTGTCATGAGTGGCTCACAACTCCTGCTTCAGAGGCTGTGATACCCTTTTCTGGCCTCCATAGGCATGCCACTCACATGAAAATAGCCACACACTGACACATAAAGTAAACATTAACAAAATAAATATTTTAAAACTACGTGTGCACTGGGAATGTAACATACAGCTGGAAAATTCAGAGTCTAGAATGTATGCACATATGAGTGGATAAAGTAATGAATATGTGTATATGCAAATATAGTCTACATAAGGGATATACATACATACATTATGATTATATTTGTATGTATAAAACATTTAAGTATGGTAACATTGTGAAGAACAAAATTTTTTCCTGTGAATGAACAGGCAAGTGTAAAATTTAGCGAGCTAAAAAAAGAAACCATGTAGCATTAATTGATATTGAAAATTGCAGAAAAGCAATGATCCATTTTTCTTCTTCTCAGACTAGATTTATGTCCTATCTACAAACTATCAAGGCCCAAAGAAATGAGAACCTGAATATCCTTTTTCTACACCGAGTCTTTTAAATCTCCCCTTTTATTTTATGAATGGACAGAGATCAAATATACCCCCCAAAGCAGATAGTACCTTAGGTATGAAATGTCAGATACTCTGATAGCCACAAAGATATCAAAGAGTTTCTCCCTTAGTACTGAGCTGTGACTCTAGGAAATTCAGTCTTGTTAAAGGTTATGTAACATAGAACTGAAAATTTCACAAAAGCAATGTGCTTGAGGCTTTACCTCATAGTACTTCGACTACCTTCCACAGAGGAATCACCCTCATCCCCATTTCCATGGTAACAGAGCTTCAGTATAGGGAGGAATGACATCGCCATGCCACAAATTCACCAAGGACTCTTCTCCTACATACTCACTCTCATCCAGGGATACCCTCCCATGTCTCTGTCAAAGGCTCCTCATAACTTCCGCAATGTTCAGAGAAACAGATGTGCACTCTTTTTATTAGCACAATTATTTCTCCCAGGGTGTTATTGAACCATAAGTAACAAATTAATTATATATGCTAAACTACATGGTGTGATGATGTGACATATGTGTTCATTATCAAATGGTTAGCACAATCAAGTTAGCTAATAGGGCCTTCTCTTTCCCATATTCACTTTGGGTGTTGGTATTTGCTCTAGTGCCTCATGGGATTTCAAGTGTACAATAGAGGATTATCATTGATAAGTCACCACACCATGCCTTTGGAGCCTCAGAATTTATTTTTCTGTTGTTTCTGCAACTGGTCTTTAGCTCAGGCTGGCCTGGAACTCACTTTACAGCTGAAGATGACCTTGAACTTCTCATTCCCCTGCCTCTGTCTCCTCAGTGCTATGACTACAGACTTGTATAGCCAGAACTGAATCATACAGTGTTGGGATGAAGCCCTGAGCAAGCACTGCACCAACTGAGCTACATTCCCAGTGCTTGTAATGCAGTGTTTTCCATATCAGCATACCATGGCAGTAGACTGTTTTAGTTAGACACATTCATTTCTCTCATTTCCCTACCCAACACAAAAATCACTGGCCCTTCTAAATATCCATGCACCTTTTTTTGTCTATATGAGTAAAAGCTAAATCTGCTATGCAGCATTCTGTGTGGCTCGAAGATGTAGTTACTGCTGCTGCCAGCTCTCATTCATACCATATAATTGTTTGGTAGCAGGGCCTTTTAAAATAGCCCTGTAGTTGTTGCCGCTAATGCTGAGTCAAGAAGCATCTCTCTCTCTCTCTCTCACTCTCACTCTCGCTCTCACTCTCTATCTCTCTCTTTGTTAAACAAACACTCTTATTTTATATATCAATCCCAGTTCCCTCTCCCTCCCCTCCTATCCTGACCATCCCTCTTCTGCTCCATAGAAAGGGTGAGGCGTTCCATGAGGGATCATCAAAGGCTGTCACATCATTTGGGGCAGGGCCTAGGCCCTCCCCTGTGTGTCTAGGATAAAAGAGTATCCCTCTATGGGGAATGGGCTCCCAATGTTCCTTCATACACTAATAATAAATACTGTTCTACTATTAAAGGTCCATAGACTGCCCAGGCTTTGTAGCTGACACCCATGTTCAGAAAGCCTGGTTCCATCCTGTGCTGGTTTTTGAGCTGTCAGGTGAGCTTTTTCTGTGGGTTTCCTCCAGTTTGGTCTGAAGCCTCTCTCTTAAAGGAGCTGGGGGCCTCTGCTTATCTCTAGCAAACAGAGCCCACCAGAGAAAATACTGCTACCAAGAAGCCATGCTTATCTCTGTTCTTTTGCCTAGAATCCCTTTTAAAGTTCTTGTCAGGTTTTGGAAATCTCACTCTGAGTGTGGGTGCCATTTTGTTGCTGTAGATTTTTCTTGCAGCTGTTTGGCCTCAAATAAGCACACAGAGACTTATAGTTATAATTAAACTGTTAGCCGATGGCTAGAGCTTTTTACTGGCTACCTCTGTCTTAACTATTAACCCATTTCCATTAATCTTTAACGTGTGGTCATGGCTTACCAGAAAATGTCCGGACCTGTTTCTCCTTTTGCGGCTACATGGCTTTTCTTCTTAGTCTCTATGTTTACCTTTCCCAGAATTCTCCTAGCCCTGCCTATCTCCCTGCCTCTATTGGCCAAATAGAGTTTTGTTCATAAACAAATAAGAGAAACTTATATACAGAGGGGCATGCCCCATCATCATTCCCATCAATAAAATCCCATTCTGAAGGCCTACAGATGCTCAGTGGTGGTGACTGCCATTTCTATTTGTGCGCTATACCAGGGCACTAATAACATTCCAAGGAAGGAATCCACTCAGGTCTAGCTCAATGAGCCACTGAGTTTCTTGGGGTTCCTTGCAGGTCTGTGGGTGAGATGTCACTTACAGGAACATGGAGGATTCATTAACAATGAAGCACTCAACAGCACAGCTGCATCCCCCAGTATCTCAGCTAAGTCCAGACTCTCCTCTTTCAAAATGATTATAGTGATATAACATTTGAGAGACACCTTGGGAATATTGTAGGTTTCCGGATCTTCATGAAACTTTCAGTTTCGTTTACTTCTTGATTCTCCTAAGCCTTGTACTTATACTCAAGAAAAATACTTTAATTTAGGGGAAATTTCCATTCAAAAGCTGTATCCTTGCATGCAGACCTGCTGAACCATTTTACACAGAGGAAGGACTTTCCCTGCAAGTGTTGGGCATTATTTAAAGTTTTTGAATGCCCAGCGAACAACATAAAATCCACCATGCACTGAACATGGATAGCAACAGAGTTGTATATTTTCAAGTGTGACTACACAAGGGAAGAAAGTGAACAGCTGGTAAGTGTACACCAGCAGAGACAATGTTTATCCAAAGTGAGAAGGAGAATCCAGCAAGGCTGTGCTCTACTCCTAACCAATACAGATACAATGAGTTCCATCAGGGACAAACTAATTTATTAAAAGATAAAAATAAAATTAAATAAAAATAGCACCCCTAGTACAGCCATTGTGTAAAAATAAAATTAAATAAAAATGCCCCCCCCAGTACAGCTGTTGTGTAAATCAAGATCTGCAACCCAGCCCGGAAGCTAAGGACTGCCGGGCCTTGCTGTCTCATCACTGGAGGGGATTTGCTGAATGGATTTGTTCTTTTACTTCCATGCCCCCTCTAACCTTCATCTCATCTCACACAAGGAAAATGAAAAGCAAGAAAGAGCACTAATCACTCTTGAAAGGGCCTGGAAACTGCACTGAGCTGAGGTCAGTGGCCATTAACTTAGGCAGCCAAGTCACTCCATGTAATTACAGCTTAGGTGAAAACTCTGAGTGTCACATGAGATGTGTTTTGTGGAGAGAAAGCTTCAGAGTTGGGGGATTAAGTCAGATGGGCTTTCACAAACAGTGTGAACAGGAAATTCAGCCGCTACTGGCCAAGTATCAAACTGCTAGATGTGATCTAGATCAGGGGAAGAATTTAAGTTACTGTGTGTGAGTGTGTGATTAAAACCCACATAATCATAGAGGCTTTAGTAGCCACAAGAGGAAGAATGTTCATGGCTCTTTTCCCTGTAAAACGGAATTCACAATAACTGTTTAACATTATCCCTTGAAATTTTAAGTCTTTTTCCTTACTTGAATATATATTTTTCAGATGTTTGCATTTAGAAGTTCAAATCATATATCTCTGCCATGACAATTTGGTTTACTTGGAGAATTTGGTTCTTTTACATCCAGGGATGAATGAAAAGGCTTTGAGTTCTTCACTTTACAGACTTTATATTTTGGTACAGAATGCAAGCACCCCACACAAAACACATCCTCACATATGTAATATATACAACATAACATATACTACACAACTACAGACTCACATATCTACCACACTGCACACACACACACACACACACACACACACACACACACACACACACGCACACACACACATACACACACATATATACACACATACATTACCTTCCTAGGGCAGCACAAGGCACTAAGAATCCATGGAGGTCTTTGGTAGTTACTTTTCATTTTGAATCATTTGATTATGAAGAGATGAGACTGGAAAGAATTTGGGAATCAGAGTTCATTAGTGTGATTAGCCTTATATGATATATAAGAATACTGAGGACACCGTAAGGGTAGTGTCACCATGTCTGTTTGCTTAATGACAGCTCCAGGCTCCCATATAGACTGTCTAAGGTTGTATGATGTGTATTTAATGTGTTTAAACAGGTTCAGGGCCGGGTGCAGTTCAGTTGATAGAGTACTTGTAACATACAGAAAGGGCAGTGTTCATTTCCCAGCATTGAATAAAGGAGGTGTGGCAGCACACCTGTATTTCTAAGACACAAAATGGAGGTGGAAGCTAGAGGAACAGAAAATCCAGGCCCTCCCCAGCAACATAAACAATTTGGGAATGGCTGGGCTCGAGATCCTGCTTCAAAAACTAACAAACAAACAAAAGAAAAATGGTCTAAATCCAGACTTGTAAAAACTGCTCCATCCAGTTCCTCTTCTTGTGTTCACTTCCTATCAACAGCCTAAGGGCTGCTGCTGTTTGTCAGTTGATAGTTTTTGCCTTAAATAAGGTAACTTAAAGTACAAAATAGAAAAAGAACAGAACTGTTACACACTATTGTTTGTGTAGTGGTTGGTAGTTTACTATTTGCCATTATCAGAAAGAAAACAGAGACAGTCTTTTTGCTTTTTGTTTGTTTGTTTCATTTTGTTGTTGTTGTTGTTGTTGTTTTGAGACAGGGTTTTGATGGGGAATGTACTTCTTTGTATGTTTATCTTATTGATTATTGAATAAAATACTGTTTGGCCAATGAGACAGCAATTTAGACAGGACTAGGAGTCAAATAGGATTCTGGGAACTGTAGTAGAGAAGTGGTGATCTAGGCAGGAAGTGACATAGCAAGGAGACTCATATTTAAGCAAAGGAAACCTAAAGTGTCCCCTTTTCCCCTCCTCTCTTCCTTCAGCGGAGCAATGTGATCCACCGGCAAGGAGGGACACCAATAAGGCGTCCGATAAGATATATAGATTTATGATAATTAAGACTGAGCTAGCAGATGAGAATCCTAGTCATTGGCCAAGCAGCATTGTACCTAATACAAATCTCTCTGTGTATTAATTTGGGCCCTAACTCAGGCGGGAAGCTGGCAGAGAGCGTCCACGTGGTGGTAGGGCTTGGGTGGCTTTGGCAGAAAGATTTAATGTAACAGGGTTTCTCTGTGTAGCTTTGGAGCCTATCCTGGCTGTCCTCCAACTCACAGAGATCTGCATGCCTCATGCTTGAGATCGTATGTTTGTCCCACTTAGCCCATGTAAAATGCTGAGTATGGTAGAGCATGTAATTAATCCCAGAATTGGGGAGGTGGAGACAGGAGGAACTCTTGAGCTCCCAGCCTAGACAAAGGAGTGATCAATGAGAGACCCTGTCCCCCAAAGTACACAGCTCTTGAGAAATGATGGGCACAGTACCTGTAAACACAGACACACAGACACACAGACACACAGACACACACACACAGACACACACACACACACACACACACACACACACACAGAGAGAGAGAGAGAGAGAGAGAGAGAGAGAGAGAGAGAGAGAGAGAGCATTGAAGTATAGCTGGCTTCATCAAGGAAGTCCAGGCAGTTTTATTTAATTTAGATTTAGTTATTCAGTATCAAATTGAACTATTAATCAGTATTCAAGCTTTTATATGCATGATCATCCAACACATTTCTATAAATGCTTGGCTGTTTTATGTGTGTATAAAGCAATTCTGAGTCTGCATAGGGGACAAATACAAGGCATTCTCTTAACTAAACGGGAAAACTTTTTTGGGGGGGGGGGTTTCAAGCCAAGGTTTCTCTGTATTGCTTTGGAGCCTGTCCTGGGGCTCTCTTTGTAGACCAGGCTGCTTTGAAACTCACAGAGATCTGTCTGCCTCTGCCTCCTGAGTGCTGGGATTAAAGGCATGAGCCACCAAAGCCAAGCTAAATTGGAAAACTTTTGAACATCAATAATTCCTGGTTGTTTCATCATGGCACATGTAATTCCCAGACTGTGAAATAAACAGGTGAACATTTCCAGTCTACCATGGCCTCAAAGGCTTCACTCTTCCAAAGATGAAAAACCTTTGTTTGGGGTGGATGATACTGAGGCAGATTGCCCTTTGAGGTAATACATTTCCTAGAAGAGGTATTGATGCTGTAGACAGACAGTAGTGTGGCGGAGTTCTGAGAAATTTCTGTTTCACATGGCAAAACAGGGATCCCTTCTTATACATTTAGAAGAAAGAGGATGTGTCTATTATGTGGTTGATATGGTTTCCATAGCACAGCCTGGAGTCAGATTGTCCCTAGTTGCTAGGAAGCAGGAAGTGAGGGGTCCTGCATTGTAGGGAATGAACACATAACTCTGAGGATGCCAAAGAAGTGTTGGAGATGGGCACATCTAGTAAAGGTACTCATGACATCGTCAGCCCTCTGATGTTCCAAATTCCAGCAGCTTAATCCTGTAAGTCTCCTGAAAAATGTGAGACTTAAATTTGAGTGCCTATTAAGTTCCTGAATCCTGGAACATAGAGAGTCTTCCAAAGGTTTACAGATTCACAGGCAGGCTCTATGTATGGCACTTGCCTTTTTCTTCCCAGCTGCTGCATGTGGACATGGCCTGATTAGCTACTAATGCCAAACTTTAAAGCAAATGTTCATTGAAAGAGACCATAGTCAAGCTGCCTGAGCCACAAGCACCTTCCAAATTATAATATTTCACAAAGAGACACACAGGTGAGCAGTGGCATCCACACAAGTTCATGGAGCCTGCTTGTGTCTACATCTCTGTCACACACTTCACCATTTAGTCACAAAGCCAGAATGGTAGAAACCATGGTGACATCCCTTCCAAAAAATGAGCTGATGGTGAAGAGATTTGCAAGGGTTCCCTTCCTGGAGAAGTGAAGTGAGGGAAGGATGGAGGAGCAAGAAGAAACACAGCTTCTTTGCATGGCAAGAGGTAGTATAGGTCATGAGGGCTTCATAAGATCAGTTCCATGGTGAGACTGCCTGAGCTACATTGTGAAAGTTGTATGATTCCACCATGGCCTGAGATATGCAGGCAGGCAAGCAGGCTTCCTTTTAGCCAGAACAAGTCTGAACAGTTGTGCTGGCTAATTTTATATCAATTTGATACTAGTTAGAGTTATCAGAGGGGAGGGAGCCTCAATTGAGAAAATGAGTCCATAGATTGGGCTGTAGGACATTTTCTAAAACGTAATGATTGATGTGGGCAGGCCCAGACTATTGTGGGTAGGTCTATCTAAGCAAGCCTACAGGTTCCTGCTCTGCTTGAGTTCCTGCTCTCACCGCTTTTGAAGATGGAGAGTTCTGTGGAATTGTGAGTGAAATAAACCCTTTCCTCCCCAAGTTATTTTTGGTCATGATATTTCATCACTGCAATAGTCACCCTAGCTAAGACAACTGTGCATAGCTCTGGCAGTCAGCCATCTCTCACAGCTAAGGGACAACCTACCTGCTAGGGAATATCCAGAGGCAAAGAACATCCCAGTAGTAAATCTTCTCACACTGTGTCTACATTTGTTTTTACTCTTTGCTCAAGGATGCCTTTGACTCTGGCCACCATCAAGCATCCCCTAGTCGCTCCCTATTATGGCACCTAAATTCTTGTTTACACACAGTAGCAGGGCTCCGTGAAATACCACAGGCTGCTTTTCCCACATTTCCTTCACTGGTCATTTACAGATGACACTGAAGTCTTTTCCTCTTAGTTAATTTCTAGGAGATATAAAGTAATGCCTACCCAAACCATTCTCTCAATATTATTCTAGTGGCAAACAGCCATGACTACAACTGGGTCCTATTCAGACAAAGATGTCCCTCCTTTCCATGAGTCTCCTGTGATAAACCCCTTTGCTTCTCTCTGAAAAAAGTTCTCAAACAGTCCCCTTCCAGGGTTCCTTACACAATTTTTGAAATATATATATTTCAAATATATATATATATATATATATATATATCTGTCTGTCTTTGTTTATGTCTGTCTGCAAGTGTGCCTCTTATCTGCAGAGGCCAGACAGAAGAGGGCATGGGATACCATGAGGCTAGATTTACAAACAACCGTGAGCTGCCTGATGTAGGTGTTAGGAACCCACCTTGAGTCTTCCAGAAAGCTGCAAGTGGGCCATCTCTTCAACTCTATCCCACAGGATTTGGGTCTTTTTAAAAAGCACATTGGGTATGGGGTGAGGTTCCCACTTGCTTTCCCTCAGAAGCTTTGTTAAGCCTTAAACTGGAAGTGTGTGCTATGGGTGGCTGTCAGCTGCAGCATCCTGTCATACTCTACCTGCCCACTAGCACAGGAATCATGTATATGTTTCATCCAACATTATCCCAGGCTTAGGGGTCTTTGCTCAGCCCAGATTCTGGTTCATATGGATGAGAGTGCTCTAAAGAGAGAAGCCGATGGGATGCCCTTCTGAACGTGAGGCATAATTTTATTACTTAGACACATGTGAACATAATTTTATGACTCTTAGACACATGGTCCAGTGCTTCATATTCATAGAAGGGCCTCTTATGTGTGTAATGTATGTGTGTTTATGTGTGTGTCAAAGGACAAGCTCAGGTGTTATTCTTCAGACTCCACCCACCTTTTATTTTTGGAGACAGGCTCTCTCAATGGCCAGAAACTTTCCAAGTTGGCTTGTCTGTGAGCCTCAGTGGTCTTCCTGTCTCCTCCTCCCCAGATCTGGGACTGCAGCAGTGAACCACTATGTTTGGCATTTTAGTTTGGGTATGAGGGATTGAACTCAGGTGTACATTTTTGCCAGGAAGTGCTTTACTGAGTGAGCCATTTTACAAGTCACAAAGCCTCTGTTTTTGCTTATTGTTATGCTTTACTCATTAAGTGGATTTGTCCATAAAAAATTTTGAATCTTGGCTTACAGGGCTACCGAGTGTGTCAAAACTGAGGCTGCAACTCATACTCTATTCTAGCTTCTGGTTCATTTGTGGGAAAATGTTTGTTGTTCATAGGACTTCTGTGTGATATATTGGGAGACACAGGTTGGGGAAACATTCTTTATAAGGTTTATTGTGTGGATCAAACAATAGTTAAGAGCTGTTGGGATAGCTCAGTTGATACAGTGCTTACTGTGGAAGCATGAAGACTTGTGTTAGGATCCTTTTCACCATGTAAGAACCAGGCATGGAGTTGCATGTCTGTAATCTCAGCACTGACAAGGGGGAGGAAGGCTAAACTGGTCTTTTACTTGGCTAGTGTAAACGAATTGGTGAGCTCCAGTGTTTGAGTTTGCTTTCCATTGCTGTGATAAAACACTCCAATCAAAGTTACTATGTTTTATTTGGCTTCCACCTTCAAGTCATTTGCTTTTTTGAGGGAAGTCAGGGCAGGCACTCAAGTATGAACCTGGTGGCAGAAACCATAGGCTTGGCTAGCTTACCCTTAGGCTTCTATTTTGTGGTTTCTTATCAAACCTAGGATCACCTGTCTAGAGAAGGGTGTTTCCCATAGTAGACCTGACCCTCCAACTCAATTGATAATCAAGAGAGCCCCCCAATAGGTCTATCCAAGCAACCTCTCAATTGACTGAAAGCCTAGATGACTCTAGGCTATGATTCAAAAATAATACAAAGAGCAATATAGGAAGACACTTAACACTGGCCTCTGACTTTCACACACATGTGCACAAGCATCCAAATGCATACACACACACACACACACACACACACACACACACACACACACACACACACACGAACATATGCACCATGCACACACAAAATAAAACAATAAAATAAAATAAGCCAATCTATGTGCTGAAAACACACTAGATGTGAAAGTATTGTGTGTCCTACCTGATTACCTTAACTGGTCTTGTGCAGATGGAGTATCTATTGGAATGCGTGCTATTCAGTGTCTCTGAAAAGAATCCATGCTGTGCCATTTCCAGTGTGTGCCATCCATCAATTCTCATTTACGTATCTGAGGTGAAAATGGAAATAGGCAGAAACTGAGGGAGTTCTGCACTTTCCATGAATTGTTCTGGTTCACACCCAGGATCTATTGCAGCCTGTATTCAAACTGGCTATCAGCACTGTGGCTGATAGCTAAAGGACAGGTTTACAAGAGTTAAGAGACACAGCTTCTTTTTCTTATTTAATGTTTTATTATAATTCTATAGATGAGTCTTTTAGACTTCCTTAAAACTTTAGTTCCTGTAAAAACCTGGCAGACAAACCTAAATTCAAAAGAACTCAGTAAAAGTCTCTATTACATCCTCTAGACCAGCTCTGGGACCAGTTTATTATCCCCTAACACACAAGAATTAAAATAGCATTCTTAGAAGCTTGGGGGATATGTTTTAGGATTTTTATTTATTGCTATGAAGAGAACCATCACCACACAATTCTTATAATGGAAAACATTTAATTGGGGCTGGCTTACAGTTTCAGAGATTTGTTTATTATCATTGTGGGGCATGGCAGTATGCAGGCAGACATGGTACTGGAGAAGGAGCTGAGAATTCTACATCTTGATCCAGAGGTGGCAGAAGCAAACTGTTTCTCACTGAGCATAGCTTGAACAAAGAACCTCCAAGCCTATCCCCACAGTGATATACTTCTTCCAACAAGGCCACACCTACTCCAACAAAGCCACACTTCCTGATAGTGCCATTCCCTCTGGGGGACATTTTCCTTCAAACCACCACAAGATAGTACAGTGGGTTCATGGTACCAGCTGTCAAACCTGAGGGCCTGAGTTCAATCTCTATGCTCTATGTTATGGAAGGAGAAAATCAACTCCTACAAGCTGTCCTCTGACCTATGAAAAGGCATCATCCAATACACCCATGCACCAAATGCACACACATGTACACATGTACATGTTAATACAGTAAATTATGTTTTTGAATGAAGTACAACTGCTGATTTCCATGAAAATCCAGAGAGACACTGGAGAGAGGGTGAAGTGTGATTTATGGCTCCAGTGGGCACAGGGAAGATGAGTGACAGAAAGGTGACTGCTAGTGCTTGGGAGCAAACAACCCTGGTGCTGGACACTGGTTGTCTGAACTGGAATCCCCTGCTTGGTCAATTATAGGTCATACCTGGTAGGATAAGCTGCCTGACTCCCCTGGTGCTATGGCTAAGTACAGTTGGGAATACCTCCTCTAACCTAGCCTTGGAAGGAGATCTGATTACTGAACCAGGCGTCTATTGTTTACATTAACATCTAGTTGCACCACATCTTCTGAAAAACAAAAATAAAAACAAACAAAAAATAAGCAAAAAAGTCTGAAGTTAGCTGTCTAGGGGAAGGGCTCAGATATTGCTGAATTGGTAATTAGCTAGTATTCACCAAGCCCTGGTTAGATTCCCAACATGTACACTCAGGTGTAGGCCAGAGAATTTGGAGTTCAAAGTCATCCTCAGCTACACAAGGAGTTTGGGGCCAGCCTGGGCTACAAGGGACCTTAGTCAAGAGTCCAGTATGCAGTAGATGAGGTTCATAGGTAGTTGGAAATGAAATCAGACATAGTCTAAAGATCATCCCTGGTTTGATGTTTTGGAAAAGTATGGCTGAATTCTGAGTATTTATTCTGAATATCACATATAGACAGTGTAATCATTTATCCTTTCTTTTCCAACTTAAAAGTTGGCTCCTTGGGTAAAGAGACCTATTTTCAAGGCTAACATCCTGAATTAAACCCTGGAACCCACCTGATGGAAGAAGAAAACCAAATCCCAAAGACTGTCTTCTAGCTCTCACATGCATGCCCTGGCACACATGAAGGTTTTTAAGTTTTCTTGAAATTGAAATTCCTTCTAAATGCTTTTAAGTGTAAATTGCAGGATTGATGACAGTCCTTATATTCAGAAATCACAGAAACATTAGCTGTGACAATGGACAATATTGTATCCATTGGCACTTTTGACTTCATATTTCCACTTATTTGTGTTCATGTATACTCAATTTTGATATAATTCAGAAACAGGAATGGATGAGCACATTGTTTGTCTTAGAAAAGCTATACATTTCTTGAGGTTGCCCATGGTCATTTTCCAGAACACATTTATTGTTTGGCTAATAGGAAAAATGTTTGCTGTGACAACCACAGAAACATTGAGGGTCTACCTATTAGTTTCATTGTGTGTGTGGGGGGGGGAGTGGATTTCTTCAAACCAGGGAAAGGGGCCTACGCAATCATCAGCCAGGGAGTGGCCCTTCATGCTAACTGCCTAAGCTGAGAGTGGAAGTTTCAGAACATGTTTAATTTCATCTGTTAATGAATGCCCACAGCAACTTTTCCATACTGGTTCATTTTCGGGAGGGTTAAGAAACTGAGGTTTGAATAAAATCTCATCAGAATAAAAAGAAAATGTGATTTTCTTCAGACACATTTGAAGAACCCATATTATACTAAAACTAAAGTTTGGGATTTATTTATGAAATTAACTGGTTTTTACAAAGGTACACACTTATTACTACATTTTCTTTACTCATATGTATGCATGGTGTGCTTGAATGTGTATATATGTATCTACATGTGTGTGGGAAGATGTGTGTTCATATAAGCAGACGTGCAAATAAAGAGCAAGGTCTTGTAACGTGGGTATCTTGCTCACTTGCTCTCCACCTTTTATATGGATGCAGTGTCTCTCACTAAAACCAAGTACTCCCTGACCCTGCTAGATTCGCTTGCCTATTCACTTGGGGACCTCCTTGTCTCTACTTCTTGTGCACAGAGACTACAACTAAGTCAGAACACCTGCTTAGGATTTACATGAACACTGGGATCCAAACTCAGCTCTTGCACCACAAGCACGTTACCTGTTGGGCCATCACTGTAGACCTGCTTTATTCTAGATTTAATATAGATTTTTATCTTACATGAAAAATTATAAAAAGGAAAAAGTCTAAAGCATGATCAAGAAGTCCAGTTGGGGACTATTAGCAATAAAAAGCAAATTATGAAGGCTTGAATATTTTCATTTCTAACTAGTAAACATCACTCAAAAGGGCCAAAGTCCCACTTTATTCTGCCCATTCATAAAGTTCTGTATGTATTATTTTATACTTTTATCTTTTCCCTTATATATTTTATAATAAGTTTATCCAATAGATGTACTAAAAGAAAATGCTATGTGCAAAAACCACAAGCACACAAATCAACCTTTCTTTAACTACTCAAACACTATGGTTCCAGCAAACCTAGACCTTGTTCAATGACATGGGAAGGTGAGAGCAAATGGCAAAGGGTAGCCAGAAATCCACTTACAGCTTTTATTCTTGAGAACTTTGTCTTGTGGTTATAGTACATACAGTAACAATATGGAAAGCTAAATAATGCAGTTAGTTACCCCACATAACCTCCATATACATGCAGCCCTTTTTCTACAGAAAGGGGGGAAGTATCAGTGAACCACAGTACCTATCTTGTTGGTGTCATACAAACCACTCAGAACACATTTCAGAGTAAATGCCAGTCACATGCCTTTTTCCTTCCCTGCTTTGACCTATTAATAACAAGTAGAAATAAATATAATGATAATAAAAAGAAGCTTATACAACAAAAATATTAGAGACTATCTGATGCTGATACTCCTCACATCCTACATTTGTCTTAAGATCAGAATGGGTTCTGCCTTGCTTTCAGCAGCTTCAGTATCTACATATTAAGTCACATGCAGTGAGGGACTGTGCAGTGGGGACCAGGATACAGAAACTGCCTGAGCTGCCAAGCCATGAGTGAGTGAAATGCTCTTCAACTTGGTGGGAGATAAACTAGAGCATCATGGGACCAAGCATGTAAGTTGAAGGCAAAGGCGAATCTATTACTTACTTCCCTAAGCTTGGTAGCTCTCTCATCTCCTGCTCTGAGTGAAATGGCTGATTTTCACCACATGCTTGCCCATCTCGTAAGACTCTGTGACACCCCTCACCCCAGGTTCCAGACGACTTGAGAATTCAGTAGTCAATAAAAGTTCATAGGATTTGTTTTTTCCTACTTGAGCTGGAGACAAAAACTTAAGGCACAAGTCTTCCAATTCCTGGAGAATGAATATTTATTATCGACAAAGTTCAAAATTCATGAATAGTCTGGGAGCAAAGCAGCTGTTGCAAAGTTCTTGTGTGTCTTGGTGCAGCAGGCTACATATGAAATGTACTGGCCTTCCTCATGAACTGAGACCGTGTATATACCATGCCTTCCTCTGTGCCCTGTGCATAAGTGATTGTATAACTGTCTACTTCCCACCCTTCCTAGGCATGGTATCCTGACCTCTGGTTTTCAGCTTTCCTGCCTCTGTGTTTGAAAGGCCTTTTGAACACCTTCTAAGACAGTCTGTTCCCTGGGCCACTATTGTAAACTCTGTCTTTTCTTGTGGTGATTTCTTGCAAGCTTTCATCAATCTTTTCTTTCACTTTTACTCATCATTCTCCTCATAAAGGATGAATGTTAAATGAATAAATGATGCCCATGAAATGGCCAATTAATGTCTTCTTTCACCTTTGTACCTACAGGTACATAGTACAAATTCATACAGAGAAGTGAAAGAGTGGGGAATGGAAGAAGGAAGGAGAGGGAGAAGGAAGGAGACACTGTAAACACTGCACTTGCATAGAACTTGGAGCCCTGAGTTAGGGGATAGAAA
This sequence comes from Cricetulus griseus, assembly GCF_003668045.3. Classification (NCBI taxonomy): domain Eukaryota; kingdom Metazoa; phylum Chordata; class Mammalia; order Rodentia; family Cricetidae; genus Cricetulus; species Cricetulus griseus. Next base: position 72,725,246 of record NC_048598.1, read on the forward strand.
TTTGGTTCTGAAAGTACTAGGAGTTTAACTTCAGAGGCAGAGAACAATGGTGTCTTAGCTGAACATGGTTTCACTGATCTTGAACATAGAAATGGTGACTTCCTAAGGCATTATCATAAGTCTCTCTTTCATCCTATCCCAGGAACTGGTGGTTGGTCCCCAGCAGATTCCAATGCCCAACAGTGGCTCCAGATGGACCTGGGCAACAGAGTGGAGATTACAGCAGTGGCCACGCAGGGAAGATATGGGAGCTCTGACTGGGTGACAAGCTATCGCCTGATGTTCAGTGACACAGGGCACAACTGGCAACAGTACAAGCAAGAAGACAGCATCTGGGTAGGAAATACTTTCGTCTTCCAGTGAATAAAGATGAGATTTGCTAATGCTAACCAGTGTGTGTTTCTGGCATCTTGCTGTACCCAGACCGTGGAGGCTTAATCACTGTCCTGTACCCATTTAGAAATGATGAAATCATATCTTGACCCTGGTTCCAGGGTAACTCTATTCCAAGGGAAATCATAGTGTCAGCTGGACATTTTCGTGTGTTACTCCCTTTCTTGCAATTTCCACAGGCTTTTATTGTTTTTGACAGACTCTGTCATCTATAAAAATAGGGAAACACGCTGAAAAATCTGATTGTCAGTTATGACATTGGCTATCTTATTGTCTTTCTTTCATGCTGCTGTATAAAATTCCACCAAGGACAGCAGCATAAGTGAGAAAGGGCTTATTTTGGTTTATGGTTCAAGGTTACTATCCATCATGGCAGGGAAGTCACAGCAGCATCAGCTTGAGGGACCTGAGTCACATGGCATCCATAATCATAACGATCAAGGTATGCTATGCTAGTGCTCAGGTCACGTTCTCCCTTCTGGTATTATACACTCCAGGATCCTAGCCACTTGCAGTGGAAAGATATTCCCATCTAAATAAGCACAACCAATGAACACTACAGACATGCTCAGAGGCTCATCTCTCAGATGACTCTGGACTCTGTCGAACTGACAATCAATACTTACCGTCATCTTAGTTGAGGATATATGTCTACTTATTTGTTTAAATATATATCAGACACTTTACATAACTTACCCAAATAACTGAACTATGTCACTGTCCAAGGCTGCTAAATGTGGAATTTGGCCTGGGGAATCTGTATACTTGTCTGACTGTGTTGAACAGCCACCATTCAAGGTTCTAAAAGCATTCAAATAGAGGAAAGATGTCAAAGTTTAGACCTATCCTGGCACTGTGAGTAATAATCAGTTTGGGAGTGATACAACTGCTCTAAGGGATAAAGCAGAGCTTTCTTTCTTGATGCAGCCCCCACATATGTAACCCTCCTGTCAGCAAAAGTTTGCTAGAAGAACAAAAGGAAAAGAAAGCAGGTACAAGAGGCCCAGGGTTATGAGACCTGGAGCTGTCTCTAGAGGCTGGAGTTTGGGACTTAGGAAGATGGCTCAGCAGGCACAGTGCTTACTATCAAAGGGTGGGGGATGGAGTTCAGATCCCAAGAATGGACAAAAAAGTAGATGTGATTGCATCCGTAGAGTCCCTCAACGGATGCTGGCTAACTAGACTCATCAGAAAGGTAATAGGACACTGCCTACATAGATAAAGAGTGAGAGAGAAAGATACCCAAAGTCAATCTCAAGCCTCTTTACACAGGGGTACACATGCATGCATATATAAACATACATTTAGATATCAAAAAAGGCAACTTCATGCTTTGGATAAAATAACATGTAAACAAACTCTGCTTTTAGTTTGGGAGAAAAGCATCACCATTTTTTCTAAAAGAACATAAAATTTGAAGACATGTTGATGGCTAACACATTCTTTCTCTCATGAAACCTCCCTATGTGCAGCCCTGACTTCAGTTACTCCATCTTTCAGTGTTAGCCCAACCTTGTTGAAAAGAATGTAAATACATATTTGTTGCCTATCAAACACCTGGTAGTGAAACTAGGGGTAAACTAAGCATTCTGGTTAGTTACTAAACAGAATAATGAATATTAGTGTTGTCATCTTTACTTGGGTCACTTATGATACCAGTTGCAATATTCTCACAGGACATGGCTTTTCATTTTGAAAATACTTTTTTGGAGGCTCTTCCATTTTGTTTCTCAATATTGAAGTCCACATCAATTTTTACAGATTTGTGCTTGGTTTGCTGTTCGGTTTGCAGTGAGAAATAAGCAGTCCTTCTGCCCGGGGAACCATTTTAAAATTTTATGTTGACTTTAGAGGGGAAAATAGATGTGGTATTATTTATTTTCTCTGGGGTTTTCAATCAGAACTGGTTGTTTTCAGATGGAGTTGCAGTTTGGAGTCATTTTGTTCCCATCTTTAAGAAAAGATCCAAGTTTCATTTTCTTCGGCTCCTAAGCTGCCTTCTCTCTGCCTCCCTGGGCCCCAGGATGCATTTCAAGGCATCGCTCTATGTTTGGGAACAGCTGGCAAAGGGCTCTTAACTTTGCTGGAGGTGTTGGTTCACTTGAGTTTCAAGTGGTTTTAATTTCTTTCAAGGCAGGCATCTCTATCTTCTGCTTCCATGGAGAACTAAGCCTTGACACACTGGACTAATTGTGGGCTTTTAGTAAAGTACTCTGGAATCACCATAATTCTTAGTGCTACAGTGTGGAAGGTCATGGTTGTTGCCACTGTCCTGTCAACCCCAACAGCCTGAAACTTTCCAGGCCCCACTAGCAACATCAGTCAAAATTAAATTTTATTTCTAAATATACTTGATTGCAAAATTAAGGTCTGTTTCTCCTTTATTACTCTTTTTTAAAAAAATTTTCACAGTTCTTTTTCTTTTCTCACTTGAAACGTGAGCCTTGTCAGACTTACTCTGGAAGAATAATTCTAAATCCCACTGTTTAATTCACACACTGCTAAATAAAAAAAAAGTAAGAAATCATCAACTCTACCTCACTGTACCTGTGTGTTCCAAATAGTGTCTAAACTCTGAAGTGGTCTAGGAATGTCTGTCAAACTGGTGTTTTTCAAACATTTCACAAAAAAATATGTGGAGTCTCCTTTTTAGCTAATATTGGAACTTGGGTCAAAATATGCTGGGGTAAACTAGATGGCTTTGGGTATGAGAAATGGCATAGTGAATGGAATGTTTGTCACACAGCCATGAGGATCGGTTCCATTGCCTAGTATGTAGATACATTTAAGAAAAGAAAAGAAAAAGTGGACATGGTGGCACACACTTCTAACCCTAGTTTCGGGAAGTCAGAGATGGGTGATCTCTTGGACTTGATGGCCAGCCAGTCTTGCCAAATTGGTGAGCTCCAGGATTAGTTAGAAAAGTTGACTCAAAAAAATTAAGGTGTAGAGCAATTAATGAAGATATGCATTATTGACCTCTGGCCTCAACACACAAGCATAAACATGCATGCAAGCACACACACGGACACACACAAAAGATTACCTTAATTTTTCATTCTGAATTTTGATTTTTAATTTCACTGTACTGATAAGGTCATATATTCAAGAAATGAAATGGACAAAAGGAGAGTTTGTTTTTTTTTTTTTTAACACAACTGTCTGAATGGTTCATTTGACTTTCCACATATAACCCCAATATGTAAGCCCATGGATACTGAGTGTAAGCTTCAAGGATGCTGCCTGAGAGCATCGTTTGAGGACTGCTTCTTCTTTTTTTGTATGTGGATGGCATATATGAAAATGTGTGCATGCCAGTGTTCACATGGAGTGTCACAGCACTCACGTGCACAAGTCACAGCGCCCACACATGCACAGGGTCACAGCATTCTCAAGCCCAGCATCACAGCAATCCCATGCACGGTCTCAGTTCACTCTCATGCAAAGGGTGACAGCACTCACATGCACAGTGTCAAAACACTCACAAACATGCACAGTGTCACAGAACTCACTCAAAAAGAGGAAAGAAAAAGTAAATGTGTGCATGCCTACTGACATGAGTGCTGACTCACATGTGTGTTCTAATTTTGTTTACATTCCCATATGTGTACATGTGTACTACTACGCATAGAGTCCCATGGATGGTGATGAGAACATCTTCTTTGATCGTTCCCTCTCTTAGGCATTGAGGCAGGGTCTCTCACTGAACTCAGAACTCATCCTTAAACTAGACTAGCCAGCCAGCCTTCTCTAAGGAGCTCCTGTCTGTGTCTCTTAAACCCTGGGATTACAGACAGAATGCCACACTTACTAGCTTTTTAAGTAAATCCCAGCATGATCTATGCTGACTCATCTCTGCAACACTTTTTTTTTTTTTTTTTTTTTTTTTTTTTTTTTTTTTTTTTTTTTATGTGTTGCTGGGGATGGAACTCATGGCCTGAGGTAAATCAGGCATGTTCTATCCTAACAATTACATCCTCAGGCTCATTTTTGTTGTTTGCAGAGACTTGAAGTTTGGTGTACTTCAGTTTGTAATAGTATTTAAAGTAGGCATAGCAAACATTACAAATATCATACTTAGTGTGGGGCATCAATTTACCAGCACCCAAGAGCTTTCTTTTATTTCAAGTTCAGTTCAGGAAAAGAACCTTTAGAAGATACCTTTGCAATAGACAGGAGAAAAATCTCTGTGCTCTAAAAATACAATTTGTAGAGTTCCTGGTCTGTCACTAAGTGGAACGTTCATGAACGAGGCCACTGAGCAACCACTTAGCAATGCCTCATGATTTATTAACAAGCTGAGCTCCTGGCCACTAAATGATCAGGCTTGAAGGTGTCTCAGGGACAGACTTTCAACAATTTTCAGAATCCTAGTGGATCTAAAGTCTCTTCGGGTTTGGTGTAGAACATGTCAGAGTAATGCAAAGGTTAAAATTGTAACTCAAAGCCACAGCCTGAGTCAGTGTTATTTACTTCATGTGTGTTGGTGGGGTGTATGTGTAAGGTAGATGGCAAGCTACAGCTGTCTGTTCTCTTCCACTCTGTATGTTCCAAGGATTGACCCCAGGTCCTCAGAGTAGAGGAAAGAACCTTTGCCTGCTGAGACATCTCCCCACCTCAGCATTTAGGTCTTTACTGAGGCATGGTAAATAAGGCACTTTGCAGTCTGCTTTCACACATGCATCAAAAAGTTACAAGCCTGTTTCTGTGATCCAATTCATGTCCTTCCTATTTAGAGACTTCCAAGTCACCTAAAATCTTTGATATCACCAGCACTGCCACCCCTTCTTCTTTGGGCTCAAAAAGAAAACACAAAACAAGAAACAGAGCCAACTCTTGTGAGTCATGGTGTTTAAAATTTCTCTTCCTCCCAGTCACTTGCTTTCCTTTTCAAATCATGACCCATAACTCTTTGTGATAATTTACCCCTTTTTTCTTTTTGCAAATACACTCCAAGAAGCAACTTTCAGGTGCAAATTGCAGGCAAGCAAAGGCCGCTGGCAGTTTCTTCTGTTTGGAATCTGCAGACTATAGTTCATCCTATTTAACTGTCCTGTCTACTCATACCTTCCTGAATGCCACCCAGTCTGTTCCCCTAAAATGGACACCCTGCATTTGATGCAGGTCAATTTTTCTAAGATGGAAAAGCTCTAAGAATATATTATGTGACAATATTGAATACTCTTTTCTGAAGATGTGAAGGTCATGAATAAGGTCCCTGAGAGAGAGAAAAAGAAACGTGAAGAGTAATGTCTGTGAAGAAACATGGATGCCCATAAGACTTTGCCTATGTAATTGATGTTCCTTCCTCAGAGACAACTTTCCAGAGTTCAAAGCGACTTCCCTACAGTATGTGAACCCAGAACACACACTTCTGTGCAGCAGATATTCTTCAGCCAGAATTTCATGCAACTGAACACTGGGCTAAGAGGAGGAGCATGTCATTTTACCATTTATTGAAGCCTAATTGGTTGCTTCAATTTATAGAACAAAAGGAAATTTCAAAAGTTCAAGGGAGCTGGGCTATTTCATGTGCAGTAAAGTGACAGAACCAGTTTACAAACTCAGCACTGGTGGCATCCGAACACATAAGCCACGAAATATAACACAGTAGCCTAAATGCATTGGCAGTTCAGAACTGGTGATGAAGAAGATGAAGCAACTTCCACCACAGTTTCAGAACACAATGCTCAGCCAAATTCAAGTGGAAAGACAAGTCCCCTTGGAGACACCCTGTATGGAATAGTTGTTGGTTTTGTGGGACAATGTGGTAAACACAGAGATGCTTTGTCTGTTCCCACTCTGCTTCCCGACTGCAGCTACAGTGTAAAGAACAGACAGTCATTGCTGCAGCCATGTACCCGTGAGGAATTATATCCCTTCCAACTATAAACCAGAGCAAATTATTCTCCCTGAAGTTGCTTCCTGTCACCTATTTTGTCACAACAACCAGAAAATCAGCAAATACACTAGCCTTTCATGTTCCTCCAGACACCTCACACTTTCTTCATATTCATTTTGCATTTCACTTTTACAAAGACCTTTTACCAAACACAGGAGCTATCGGGTGCTTGACAGTGGGATCCTCCAGCCTGTGTGATGTGATGCTCATGACTACTTAGCTTTCTGGAGTCTGTTTGCACATAAAAGGCTTGCACTGGTTACCCAGCACTTTCTTACCCTGAGGTCAATTGAAACAATGGATTGCGCATTTCAGTCATCAGTTCCCCAATTTCATCCTTGAGCAGCTCCCAGATTTTCTGGGAGATGCTCTCCTATCTTCTTGATTTACACACATTTATTCGGCCAATTTTGCCTCGCACGTCCTGAGTATTGATCACTGTTTGATATACTATTTTAAGCTTACCAATTTCAGAAAACAATCTGAGAGAAAGAAGCTCATTACTATCAACATATATCTTTTAAGCTCTCATTATAGGCCTAGCACCAGACTAGATTCATGAACAGAGACTTAAAGATGCAGTCTCTTCCTCCCCTGGATGCCCAGAACCATGAAGAGACTAAACATGTTCTGTGACATGGCACACTTCTTATGTGAGTGTATGTATGTGTGTATCCTACACTAAAACATGACCCACTTCTTATGTGAGTGTGTGTATGTGTATATAAGAGACTAAAACATAGCTGCTCTGTAACATGACTCATGTTCTTATGTGAGTGTGTATATGTATGTACCTGAGAATAAGGCATGGCTCCTCTGTAACATGGTCCATGATCCTATTTTAGTGTATATATGCTTGTATCATATGTCTGCATAAGACTAAGACATGGCTCCTCTGTAACATGGTCCACATTCTTGTGTGTGTGTGTGTGTGTGTGTGCGCGCGCACGCGCGCGCGCGCGCACACACACACACTTCACACATCTGTGCATTTGGGAAATGAAGGCAGATGTTGTGTGTTCTGTCCTGTTACTTTCTGACTTAGTCCCTTGAGACTCTCAGTCCTCTCAGTGAAACTGGAGCTAGGCTGGTAGCCAGCAAGCCCCAGTAATCCTCCTGCCTCTGTACCTGATGACCCTGGGGCTACAGATAGGCACACTGTGAAACGTAGGATTTTTTTTTATTAGAGTTTAAGGATTCATTCTTAAATCTTCATGCTTTTCTAGCAATTACTCTTACCCACTGCATCATCACCAAAAACCTTGCTTTAACATCTTTAAAATAAAGTAATGAGATACATAAAATAACATTTCATTAAAGAATTTTGCCAGGATTTTTTTGATCTGGAACTCACAGTGTCAGCCAGGCTTGCTATGAGCTCACTGTGATTTCCAGTCTCTGCCTCCAGAGTGCTAAGTTAAAAGGAACTGGCTACCATGCCTGGCAACTGCCATGATTTTAAAGATATTTTATCATTTTTTTCTCACACATATATTCTTAGAAGTGAATACTATGGTTATTAATTTTTGAGTTCAACATTATTTAAACGAAAGGGAGGGATAAGTAACACTAAGTGTATTTGAAAAGACCCTAAGGAATTATATTACATTATTTATTTTATTCAAAATTACACATAACTTATGTTTGTGTATATATTAATTGAAGTTATGCTACTTGGAATGACAATGCACAACACACACACACACACACACACACACACACACACACACACACACACACACACACACAATCCATTACCTACCTAATAAAAATACCAGTGCAGACATGGGAAAACTTTTGAGTTGTCAGTCATGGAAGTCCAAGAGACCCACCAAACAGTTTAGGCTATTGCTCTTGTCCTTAGTACTTGAGTAAAGAAAGCTCAACCCTACTTCTGAAGACACCACAAACTCTGGACCCAGGACTTAGAGGAATCAGTCTGGATCAGAGCTGGAAGCCTCCTTACTGAGGACTATCTCTAATAGTGCTGAAAGGAGCCATGAAAGTGGCCATGGGGAAGACACAATCAACATCCCTACTCAGCTAAAATGCCTTCACACCACAACAATGACCAGTATGGCAAGAGATTTCTGAAGGTGCAAGAGTGGGACTCATCTACAGGCTTGGACTTAAGTCCTGCTCAATAGGAGGGAATTCATGTCTGCTCCTGACTACCCAGAGGCCATTACTCCTCAATGCAGGATCACATGACCACAGGATACCTGTCCCCAATCAATACATTTGTAATACAACCCGTCAACACCTACGGTTCAGAGAACATTTGGATGAGGTGATAAAAATACTGTAAGAGCCAAAGTACCAGGACATCTTCTGTGATATATTCTCCTCTAAAAAGAACAAGGAAAATAAATGAATCGGGCAGTTAGTGATAAGGAGTGGATCTGCAGGGATTCAGGGTAAGAAATAAGAGGTGAGTGTAATCAAGACACATTATATGAAATTCTCAAAGAATTAATAAGCATATATGAATACATATATACATGTACATGAACTTTTTTCAATAAAATTCCCAAGGAACTACTACTAGCTGAATTTTTTTGTTGTTGTTACTGTTGTTGTTTTAGGAAGTCAAGGAAGAACTGTGTGCTTTCAGGCTGTCAATTTATCCAGTAGCTGTGCCACTGGATAGAAATGTAACTTGAAGCCCCTGAGCACAGATTTGGCAGCAGCCAGCCACAGCAGGTGTAGATGTACCTGCTTTCTGACCCCAGTATGCTTTTTGCCACACTTCCTGCTCAGACACTTTAATCTACAGATTGCCTTGCTTGTGGTGGTAGGAAGTACCTGGAAATGAAGTCCTAGCTTCACATCGATCCAGCCTTAAATCACCAAGGAGAGACTTCTGAAGCTCAGTGTCTGCTCTCTTTGAGATGCCCCGGTGGCTGTCTATGGTCTTCAAGGACCTGAGGTACTCTGAAGGTGGATTGAACAGTGCTGAAAGGGGAGGAAGGAGCAAATGGTCCAATCAGCAGCTTCTACTTGTTCAAGCCTCAGCAGGGTTCTCTCTGGCCCTCTGGCTTCATACTTAGTCCTAAGACTTCCTGACTGATGCCCATCTGTTTTCCTTACTTAATGTGAGAATTTGCTGTGATGTTTCAGGGCGCATCTCTGCGTGGGGTCTAGCCTCTTCAGGAAGCTAATGCTTTCCCACATTTACACAGGTGGCATTTAAACACATTCCACAGACAGGGAGTCAATATGCAGTCTTCAGGATTAATATTCATTTGGAAACTTTCTATGAAACAGCAGATGACCTCAGTCCCCACCCTTGTCGAATTTGTAGTGGGATAGGATCCAGTACTTGATATCAAAGGACTGGGATGATCTGCTTAAAATTAATTCTTTTAAATCCACTACTATGGAATTAATCTTGTTGTCAAAGTACTCCATGTTTCCCAGGATGTTCCACTCATAATTGTATTTTCAATAGATATAAACCAATTAGGTTCTGGATATTTTCTCCACAGAATAGAAGAAATCAGAAAAATATCTCAATTTTAATGTAGTTTTGGTTTCTTTAAATTTATTGAATTACATTAAGTATAGTGCCCGAAAAAAGGGAGTTGTTTTTAATTGTCTTTTCTTTTACTAAGTTTTTCTTTTTTCTTTGTTTTTATTCTTTCTTTCTTTTCTGTGTGTGTGTGTGTGTGTGTGTGTGTGTGTGTGTGTGTGTGTGTGTATGTTTCCTGGTATGCATATGTGTGCATTCATGTAGAGGACAGACCTCAAATTTAGGTGTCCTTCCTCAAGGTATTTTTGAGAAAGGTTCTCTCAGTAGTCTGAATCTGTTGAATTTGGCCCTGCTGCCTGGCCAAGAGACCTCAGGAATCCAATAGTCTCTACCTATCCTGTGCTGGGATTGAAAATGCACACTCTCACACATGACTTCTCACTGGAGCTCTGGGATTTGGAATCAGAGACTCATTCTGCCCACCAAGCACTTTAGCAACCGAGACATCTCTGCCCCCATTACTGAGCTTTTCACTACTACACATGCAATTTGTGCTTCATCTGGAGGCTGTTGTTTTCTTCTGTATTTTGTCTCTGCTTTGAAGTTTAAAATAATCTGTGGCTCTGAAAGATAACTAAATCCCTAGGAGGCTTAGCTTCCTCCCTTGAAAAGCAAGTGTAATGGGGATGCTGACCTCATATGACCTGTAAAAGGAGAGCTTCAAAAATGAGCAAGCCTCAACCTGTCCCACAGGGCTTCTTAACAGCACAGTTTGCTGAGCTCTGCTTGTAGAACATCTGACCCAATAGGTCAGAGTTGGGTTAAGAATTTACATTTCTAAAACATTATCAAGTGATTGTGGGGCAGCTGCTTGAGACCTCACTTTGTGAAGCTCTGTGTAAACCAGAAGTGGCTTCATTGCACTTGATGAGCTTTGACCAGAGCTAAAATGGTGAAAATGATACCGATTACTAAAGCAGGCCCATAGCTTCCTCTGGGTTAAGGTACCCAGAGGATACCAGCTCTCAGTTTCTTAAATTTGAGCTTTGTGTACACAACAAAGAAGAAGCCAAAGCTGTCAGCACTTTTTGAGGAATGGGAAAGGTAAGCTCTCAGTGGGTTGTGGGCAGAGTTACCCAGCAAGCTCATTAAAGACAATTAGCTCAGAGGCCTTGCAGCAGCAGACTGAGGAGCTTGTAGGAAGAGCCTGAGGGAGTTACTGATGTCCAAAGAAAAGGACTCCAGGCCCAAATCAGAAGCCCCAGGTGTTCACACACACACACACACACACACACACACACACACACACACACACACACACGTTCGCACGCGCGCGCCCACACACATGCACACTGAAAACTAAAACTAAACTATTTTTTTTAAAAAACCCTTAAAACTATCAAAGAATCTTGAGTCCCTCATTTCTTGTGTTGTTTGACTATAATAGAGTGTAAGCTTGTGCAAGACAATAGATTAGTTGTTTAAACGAAGGATGTGGTAATCTTCTACGAGATGGAAGACAAATCATGGGAAGGAACACCATAAAGAGCTGTGTGAAGATGGGGAGATATATATTTCAGGCTTGCCAATAGATCAAATGGTATGCTAAGTTTTCCCTAGAAGCGATTTTTACTTTGTAATGATTTGGCTACAGTTTTGTATCATCTTTCTTCCTTTATGACAAGTTACAATGACAGTGGGCCAGAGTTCTAGTAACATACTAAAAAACTAAGTATCTAGAAGGGATAACTAAGCAGGCTAGGTTATACACTTTAGCATCCTTTTCTATGATTCTCTGCTGGCTGTAGGTCCAGCTCAGGTGGATCTGGAGATATTGAGTGCATACTCTCCAGGATATGAACCTTCTACAGCCTTCCTGTGAAGTAGCTGCATCTGTGATGTACTGTTATTTCAGACACTGCATGTGAGTCCTGTATGTTTGTGTGAACGAAGGAAGGAAAACATATAGGCTCACAAGGCTATGTGTGTTAAGAAGAGCAAGAGCACTTGCAGCATCAGCACTGATATCTGAGTTCAAATACATTCACTCATATAAACTGCCAAATGTGACCATTTGTAACCCAGAGCTGTGCAGGGCAGAGATAGGAGGACCTCCAAACTTGCTGGCTGCTAGCTTAGATCCAGGCTCAATCAAAAGCCTGTCTCAAAAGAATAAGGTGGATAACAACAGAGTAAAATACCTGATATCTTTCTCTGGACTCTGCACACATGCACAGGGATACATGTACCTGCAAACACACACACACACACACACACACACACACACACACACACACACACACACTTAAACCAAGAAACAAAAAGGTTTGTACATGCACAGGAGACTAATTGCACATAGCATAAGAGAGGTAGCCCAAGCTGCTTTAGAGATGAGATAATAAGAAATCCATGACAGTAGAGCTTGTCAAACCAGCTCTACTTAGAGGCCAGAGTCTGGGTTTCCTTTCCTTTGAGATGGCTTTCCCCACACCTGGAAATACTGAGGCTATATTGCTGGTGCCGGTGTGCACATGCAAGTGATTGCACCAACCAGTGACTCCGGGGTGAATACCAACTACACTGCCAAGCTCAGTGCAGGGTGGCCTCTCTCCTATACTGGTCCAAGGAAAGACAGCTTGAATAAGGAGCTTTGGTGTTTTGCTTTCCCTTCCCTGCCCGGTATTCTAGTTGCAGCTCAGGCATCGTTTATGCGCCTCCCTCACTCCACATAACGTGTCAGCTTGTCAGTGTTCTCTTTTTGAGATGGATTTGTCACTTAATAATTTCTGAAACAATTAGATGACAACTCAATAAATGGCTTTGTCAGATCTGTGTAATGCAAAAGCCAAATTATCAGGGAAAAAAATGTGAAATCTTGCTTCAAGTGACATTGTGGAAAGATTTTAAAAATAGAGTCACTTAAAAATTTGAGTTCTTTAAACTTGCAAAATCAATGTGGATGTTTATAAACCATTTCTCTGGGACCTGAAGTCTTCCAGATGGCTGTATTTAAATGTACGGAATGTGAGTGAAACTGCTACTTTCAGAATGTGACCCTAGTATTTAAGAAAGACTTGATAGACACTTTTAATATACATATAGTTCACACACACAGAAGAATATATATATATATATATATATATATATATATATATATATATGTGTGTGTGTGTGTGTGTGTGTGTGTGTGTGTGTGTGTGTGTGTACATAGAAATATACATGGCATTTTACAAAGATGCATTCATTTATATAAATGCAACTAAATTAAATGTATTTGTTGTTAGGATAAGCAAACAAACAGTGCCTTGGCAGGCTGGGGCCAAGGTGTGCTGCTAAGAGATCTTGTCAAGCAACAGACCTGAGGCTAGATGTTTACTGGGGGAGGGAGATAAGCAAAAGGCCATCTCAGAATGGGGACATGAGAGAGAGAGAGAGAGAGAGAGAGAGAGAGAGAGAGAGAGACAGACAGACAGAGAGACACAGAGACACAGAGACACAGAGAAAAAAATAAGACATAGAAAGCAAGAGAGAGACCTGTGACGGCAGGCCCCTTTTAAAGAGTGCACATGCTACACGGTGGAAATGTGCGACTTTTAGCAGCAGTGGAAATTCGACGGCGTAAGCTGCTGCCGCTGAGTCCCTGGAAGGCAGGCTGTCAGAGCACCTGATCTACAACATTTGTGCTCACAGATTTAAATTCATTTACATGAATACAATACATTTAAGGAGTGTGTGCTTTATACGTACATATAAACTTGAATCTTGACTTGCTATGCTTTATTTATCCTGAGCTATAAAATCGAGTCATTTAATTTATGACTTTTTGATAGTTGTTAAAATATCTAGAAAATGTTGGACACATATTTTTCGTTCAAATTTTAATTTTGTAGTGAGATGTCTTATGGAAATTGTGTCTAGTTACTCTAAGGTTGTATTGCCCCAAACCAGTATCACTGAAATGGGAAACATCAAAGACACAGCTCAGTGATATGCATCTCCCTCACCATCACATGCACTGCCCTTAGCAATGGTGCCAAGCCCTGATACATGGAAGCAAAGAGGATCTTGTCTCTAACATTGTGCAATGGCAGTGACTTCAACTTTGTCCTTGGCTTAGTTTCTTCTATGGCTCTGATAAAGTACACCTACAAAAGCAACTTAAGGGAGAGGGGGCTTATTTTGTCCCCCAGTACTAGGATGATACAGTTTGTCCTGGTAGGAAAGGCATGGCAGCATGAATAGGGGCTTGCTGAACAAACTGCATCACCAGTTAAGGAGCAGAGGCTAAACAAGAAGCGGGTTGTAAAATCTTAAGGTGCACCCCAGTGGTTCATTTCCTCCCACAAGGCTTCACCTCTGAACGTTCCACAATCTTCCCTACAGCATCAACAGCTGGGGGGGTCCAAGTATTCCAATATCTGGTCCTATAGAAGAAATTCCACATTAAAACTACAACAGTCAGTAAAGGACATGGAGAGTTCTTGAATTAATTACTGTCTAGATAAAATGTATGTTAGTAAACATGGCTGACTCGTGATTGAATGACAGGCATTATTTGATGGGGTTGCAAGTGTTTTATTTCAGTGTCTATAACTGCAGATGTATGTCTGTTTGCTGGGGGGGGGGTGGCCATGGAAGAGGACAATCTCATTGTACTTTCTCAGATGCTATTGTTAGACCCCCGAAAAACTCAAGTATCCGGGGTCCCAGGCCACGTTCTCGGTCACCCCAATCACCAGGAGGATTCGAGAGCTTGCTGCAAACTGCACGCGGCTTTATTGTAATTTAACGAGCTAACCCCATGTTAGCTCAGGCCTTTCACCCACCTGCCATGGCAGATGGCTAGCAAAGAGGGCTCCTAGGGTCTCCCAAGAGATCTTATAGGACAGTGTAAGGGGAGTGTCTAGGGGTACTCACAGGCTCACGATTGGTATGCCTCCAGGCTTGGAGGGCTTGCCCTGTGTTGATTGGTCAACTGGTTGTTATGGCCAATAGACCCTCCCAGGGTGGTTGCTATGCTCTCTACATTATTGCTGTGTGCTTGTCCGTAAAGCACACCCAGGGTCGTAAAGCATAGCGCCACCAACTAACTTCTGATTGGTTCCTTGTCATGAGACAGGCATCTGACTTTCTAGTGTCTAGAACAAGGTCATAGAAGCACGTGGCTGCCAAAAGGGAAGCTGTTCCCTTCACTATCCCTCTTAACTTTTTTGAGATAGCATCTCTCATTGGCCTGGTAATACTAAGGTAGACTTATTTGGAAGTAAACTCCAGAAATCTGCCCTTATAAGACAAAAACACAAACAACAACACACAAAAAACCCAAATATCTAGCGATTAAATGTAGGTTCTTATGTTTGCAAGGCAAGAACTTTACCAAATGAATGATCACCTCAGCTTGCAAGTAGGTTTTCTTTGTTTTTGATTGGCTGTTCCCCCTCCACATTTCTCCCCTTCAAGCCTGTTAGACACAATATGTAGTAGCTGTCTTCCTTGAATGACATTTGTGCTGAATGCTTTTGTAAACTCATTTCAGAGCATAGGAGAGATGGTGTCCATTTAAAGATGAGACAATAAAGAGTGGGGCTATAGCTCAGTTGTGGAGACCTAAACATGGGGTGTATGAAGACTGTGGGTTCAATCCCTTATACTCCTAAAAAAGGCAAAGAAACAAGAAGAAGCAGGCAGTAATTTCCTGTCATGGATCACAAGCCTAGGTCTAGCATGAAGAGCAGGGCTGAGACTTGAAGACGAGAAAACCAATCTTCACACTTCTGTCTTCCCACTGTTGTGCCCAAATTCTGAACCCCAAAATCACCAAGAGGCCCATTTCGTTGCAAAAGCAAAGTGTCTTTTATTGCAGTTGTTTAACTAGCTAACCCCATTAGTTCTGGCCTTTCATCCATCCACCATGGCAGACAGTTGGAGAAAAGACCCCAAGAAACCATGAGACAGGGATCTTATAGGGCAGAGTAAGGGGAGTGTATAGGGGTATGCACAGTCTCAGGAATGGTGCCCTTCCAGGATTTGATGACCTGCTCTGTGTTGATTGGTCAACTGGTTGTTATGGCCCATAGGCCCTCCCAGGGTGGTTGCTATACTCTGTAAATCACTGTTCTTCACTTGTGGTAAAGCACCCCCAGAGATGTAAAGCATAGTCCTGACAGCTAACTTATGATTGGTTCCCTGCCACGAGGAGGGTATCTGACCTCCTAGTGACCAGGACAGGCCCAGCAAGGTCAGGTAAGCACATGTTATACTGTCATGGCTTCCAAAATGGGGGGGAGGAAGGGTTGACCCCTTCACTACTACAGAGTGCCTGCAACAAATCCAGACACCCAGGTGTCTTGTTTCAGAATAAAATGCAACAAATGTCAGTTCTTGGAGATAGTCATAACCCCTTTCCTGTAGCTAAGCTGTCTGACCCTAGGTGAAGGGAAATATAAAGGATTTGTTCATTGTTCCTGATTTAAACAAGAAAAGGGAAACAGAAAATAAATGAGCATGTTTTAGAATAACTAGGCACCACTTATTAGGGCACTTGGCAGAATGCATACTAAGAAGGACGGTAAAGCAGATGGCAATATGGAGTCAGGTCTAGATTTTAAAGGGAGTTTATTTAGGAAAATACCACTCACCCACATCTGCCTAGCCAAGCAACAGGGAGCAAGGGAAGAAGAAGGGATGTGTGAGTGTGTGTGCACCCCTGGACTCTAAACCTTTTCCATTTCACGCTGACCATGCCCATTTGGGCATGATCAGAGACACCTGTCTTCAGCCCCAAGCAGACGTGGTTAGGATTTCCCGTTCAGGATGGTGGACCAACTCTGAGTTCATTGTTTTCCAGCTTGAGCTGCCTTTGTTTATCCAACAGTAGATGAAGTGTGTCTCTAACTTGTGTCTGCCCTGTGGATTAAGAAGGGGAAGAGGATTTCTCCCTGAGACTGGAGTAGGATTACACTGTTTCATTTGAATCATTTTAATTGAAAAGTACTTAGCTGAGCTCCCCTTTGAGCTCTGGATTTAGACAAATCTGAGTTTGAATCCTGTTATTTGGTAATCGTGTCATTGTGAGCAGAAATTCATAACTCTGAGCCATAGAATCTGCACCTGCCAGACATTTATAAAACCTACATCTGGCTCATCAGGCTGTTGTGCATAGACTCCCAGGGTCCCTTACATGGGGAAGTGCTCAAATCAACAATACTTAAGTGTTTATAGAATAATAACCTGTATGAATCCCCAAAGTCAACTTTTAAAAGTAAAATGGTGAGTGCCTTGAAATTCCCATGGCTTAGATGGAATGATAGTGAAGTCAGCGAAGTGATGACTTTGCAAGCCTAAGGAACTCCACATTAAAAGCTCTGCTTGTGGTGGTGCTTAGTGGTAATCCTCACTGAGGAGAAAGACAGGTGGATCCTTTGGGCAAAATGCTGGTCTCCTTTGTGAATCCCAGGCCAGTGACAGCTCTGCCTCAATAAACAAGGTAGATAATGACCAAGAAATGGCACCCAAAGTTGATCCTTATCCCTCACAAGTGTGCACATAGAGGCCCATAAAGTGCCCTCTTCCAAGCAGACTCGCTAATGCTGTTCACATTTCTGTGCATATTTTCAGAGCAGAGTGGTATTTGCAGATTCCAGACACTAGGCAACATAAGCACTTGGTGGTAAGGGAAATGGCTCCTGCATTGTTGACTATACCCCCTGATACACACACACACACACACACACACACACACACACACACACACACACACACAGGAGCCCCAAATTGCTTCAGGAGGGTGAAATCATCTCCTACCCTGGGGATTGGACACATTTACTAAGTAATGTCTGCTAGCAGATGCAAGTGGGTCTGGAAGCAAAACAAACCACCTGGTGGGCCAGGAATTTAACAACAGATTGTAAGCCAGTGGCATTTTGTTTAAGTCAGTTCCCAGGAAAAGCTTCCCAATATAACTTGAAAGTAACAGCTGGGGACCACTGTTAAGCATCTCCCTTGGAGGCATAGAGCCCAAAGAAACATATATGAGTCATATGAGTTAATTAATAGCAAAAACCACAAAGGTATTGTGCATTCATTTTCAAGTGGTTCAAGTAGCTGTTCAAAAAGTCAAAATGCTCATTTGTGACTGGTTTCTAGCAACATGAGCTTGTTTTGCAATAATTTAAATGCTTAGATTAAATTATAAATAATAATAGTAATAGTGATAATAACAATAAAACAAAAGTTTCTATCTTCCAAGTTGGCCTCACCTCACACTTGCTGTATAGTTTCAGATGACCTTGAAACTGTGCCTCTGGCTCTGTCTTCTAGGATGTAGATATTAGGGGCATTAACATCATGCCAGACTTGTGCTAGGATTGAGCTCAGACTTCAGTACACACTAGGCAAGCACTTTACTCATAACAGCTTCAGTCTCCTTAGAGAAATTCTCTAAACTCCTCTCAGAAAATGAAGACACTCACCAGTAGAGATTTCTATATAAGTAAATACAATATTACTATTGCTCAAGAAACACTAGGCACATGGCCAAAATTTCAGCGTACCCCCAAAAAGGAGAACTGAAAGAAATAACAGACTCTAGATTTGGGAGAAAACTAGAATATGATCTCAACAAAAATCTCAGAAATATGAAGTCCCCAAATGTAAAATTGCCACTATTTGCTAAGACCAAAAACAATGTCTTTGACATGTAGAAAAAGCAATTACTTAGGAATTGAAATGAGGAGTCTACATTCTGTTGTTGACTATGTTTCTTATTGGCACATAGATTTTCAAACCACTTAATCTTTTTGAGCCTTTCAGGCTGTATCTTAGACAAACATATGCACCTAATCCAAGCTCACAGAAGTTATGCAATGAATTCTGGCTTTGAAAAATTATATGTCATTTTTCAATAAACAGTACCTAAGTTAGTATTATGATAAATCACATGATTGACTAGTGAGAAATATATGAAACTCCTTTAACTGCTTAGAAGTAAACACAAAGGTCATTGGTTTGGTAAGAACAAAGGACTAGCATTGAAGACCTTAGAGATTTGTATTAAGAGCATTACTAGTTGGTGATTTTTCTGAAGAAAATTCCACACAGGTACCTATTCTTCTGACATAACTATTGATTGAGAGCCACTGGTCATCATAGAATACAAATAGTCTTCATGGGATAGATAGATAAATAGATAGGTAGATAGATAGATAGATAGATAGATAGATAGATAGATAGATAGACAGCTCCAGCAGCCAAATGCTCATTGCACAGAAATTAGGACATTAATTTGAATCCCCAGAAAATCAATAACAAAGGAAGACACTGGAGCCTGTAATTGTGATCCAAGCAATGGGTAGGCAGAGAAACAAGGGTCCCTGATGCTTAGTTGCCAGCCCATCACAAGTCAAATCAATGAGTTCAGGGTGAAAGGTGACACTCTGTCTCAAAAACTAATGTAGATGGCTACTAAAAAAGATTCTCTCCAGTTATTATGGCCTCCACATGCACGTGCATGCACATACACACACACACACACACACACACACACACACACACACACACACACAGAGGTGTGCAAAGACTTGATAATAAATTATGTGACCAATGCCCTTACAGATGTCATAGAAGTACAGTGAACAAAGAATATAAATGAAGGAAAGCAGCTCTCTTGGAATACACATGACTAGAAAATATTTGGTGATATTAGTTGAGGTTGAGTGATCCTCATCATTGTGGTAATTCAAGAGATTATTTTTCATTTTTCAAAGAAAATTGCTACTCATAGTTAGAACTGCTTATGTGATGCCCATGGTAGTTTAAGTTCCTGGTCATTAGGAGTTTCCTTGGTAGAGTCAGATATAATGCAATAACTGTGGAAACCCTAGTTTCTCAGGCATTTCTATAGTTAAAGACAAAAATGTTACATTAAATAAGAATTTACTTAGATGTAAGAGCCCGAGGTCAATGGACTGGAGAGATAGCAATATAGGCAAAGTACTTCACACATACTTTTGAGGAGCTGAGTTTGAAACCTGGAACCTGAATAAGTATCTGTAACTCCAGTCCTCCTCCAGTGATGGGCAGAGAAATTAGAGGGCTAGTTATCCTGGCATACACAGGTGTTGACAACAGGAGGATCCTGTGGTAAACAGCACTTAAGATTGTTCTCTGTATTCCACAGTCACACAAGGACATGTGCATACACACACATGCATGCATGTATACACACATAAACACACAACACAACACACACACACACACACACACACACACACACACACGTGCAAAGACTTGATAATAAATTATGTGACCAATGCCCTTACAGATGTCATAGAAGTACAGTGAACAAAGAATATAAATGAAGGAAAGCAGCTCACGTGTGTGTGTGCAGAAAAAAAAAAAAAAAAAAAAAAAAACAGCTACTATGCTTTGCCCCTTAGTGGGATTAGAAATGGATATGATAAGACTAGATCAGGATTTTTTTTTGCTTATTTATAAAGCATGTGCATAAATAGGCTCATTGTAATGCGTTGAAATGTTTCCCTACAAACTCATGTGTTCCCAGAATCTCAAAATGTGACCTGTTTGGAAACTAGGTGTTTGCTGGTATAATCATCTTCATGGGAACTCTCCGTGGGATTAGAAGAGCCTCTACTATGGTGACTGGTGTGTGCTAGAGAGATGGCTAGGTAGGCAACTGCTTAAAGACCTAAGACCTATTCTCATAAGGCAAGTAAATAATTCTTTGTTTAGTGCTGTGCACTTATAATCCTAGTGATGGGTATACAGAAACAGGTGGATCCCTATAGCTCAATGATCACTCAGTTTAGCATACACAGTGAATTCCTTTCAAAAGAAGGAGTCTTATTGTAACAAAACATGTTGTACATGTTCTTTAAGTACACAGTACTTAAAGAATCATGGCCAAGGTTGATCTCTGGCCTTCACACATACTGCCGTAAAGACACATTTCTACAAGGATTTTGTACAAATGAGCATAAAGTGAGTGATAGACAAAAAGAGTCCAGGAACTGGCCTGTTGCATCTACAAGGAACAACCATCACTGGAAGGAGGCAGCCAAAGCAGGGGGCAAACAAGGGAAAACACTACTTGGGTTCTTTCTGAGAACATACAGCCCTATACCACTTTAATTTATGCCATTCTGACCTCCAGAATTATGAAATACTCTTGGTGTTATAAAATCAGCTTATTAGGAGGAATTTGCTTTGACAATCCCCAGAAATGCACTTTTGTCTCCATTGGTTTGTGCTGTGAATCTCATACAACTTGGGCCTCTTATTCAGAAGTCAGTTTACCATCCACTGGCCAGCAAATCCAACTTACAGAACAAAGCAGTATCAGTAAAACTGTACCAAAGAATGGTAGCTGACGGTTGGCCTCCACACACACAGCTTCACATACACATTCGTTTGCTTGTACATGAACTCAGTGTGAGGACATCTTACATTTTCCAGGGCACCAGACATGATGTTCCCATGACTATAAAATTGTTCTG
This sequence comes from Cricetulus griseus, assembly GCF_003668045.3. Taxonomy (NCBI): domain Eukaryota; kingdom Metazoa; phylum Chordata; class Mammalia; order Rodentia; family Cricetidae; genus Cricetulus; species Cricetulus griseus. The sequence continues at coordinate 72,746,526 of NC_048598.1, forward strand.
CATCATGCTTCTCCCTTCCTCTTTAAGCTTTTGCTTGCAGTAGCAAGATCACTGGAATTCAATATCAGTTCCCACATGCACCTTAACACTCCTCTCCATCACTGAGAACTTTCTGTCTCTATAGATCCAACTCAAATGTAGTCAGCCATCCTTCTCCTAATTCAGCTGTGTAAGTAGAGTTGTCCCCTTACACATGTGTGCTCCTTTTCCTATTGGTTCACCTCTTAGGGTTTGATATTTTATTACACTTTCTCACATTGTTACCTTGTGAACAGGTCTGGTCCACAAAAGCTGAACAGCCTGATTTTGCCTCCATCTCTTTGCATCCTACAAAGCATGGGATGCCTGTTAAACATTTGCTGAATACTTGCCCTGGCTGCCTCATTTCTCAGTGATATAGCTAAAATGTTTTCTAAAATGACTTTGACATCATTATAAATTTGGCTTGAAAGCTGTTTAATTGATTCATTTGCTGGGGATTATCCTTGCCCCATAGCTCATTAAACCTGTCCTCATATACCACAATATCCATAAGAAGATCAAAATGTGGGAAAGTGACCTACGTAAATAGCCTACTGGGAAGAAAATACCTACAGCAGTGAGGATCATATGACTGCTCTGCTGGGTGGCTACAGATTTGGGGTATGGGTGATGAATGAGCTGGAGTAGAAAAGGTAGCCTCTCATTGCTTAGGGAAAGAGGAAGATAGAAGCCCTCATAATTTGTACCCAGCAAACAATTTGCAAGGATTAGCAAAATCATATTGCTTGTGGAATATGCTCCTTAAAATGACCAAAGAGACAGGCATGTGAAAACAGTAATTTTTAGCTTGGTAATATTGTTTGGGAAATCATGATTATGAGTGTTGGCATCCATAAGTTCCAAAGCCTTACTGGGCACAGGTACTGGGTAAATACAAGAGGACACACTATTGTCAGCCATTGGAGCAGCTATATGCTGTTTAATAGCTAAGTTTACTCTCTGCTTGTTATGCAAAACTCCAAGGTGGTGTGGGATTGTAAATTCACTATCACCATGCAGTTTTGAAAGCAATCCACTAGATGAAATTCAACACTATAGCAAAGAGGATGCCAAGACTCCATGATTCACACAGTCTCCCACAATTAAAAACAAAAGTTTCATTAGTGGTCATTTGACACTTTTCAAAGATTTTGGAATTAGTTGCCTTAGTTCCTTTCTGTGTGGCTGAGGCCACAGAGGGGTGCTGCTTATATGCTTACTCTTATGCCTTGCTCAGTCTGCTTTATTGTAGAACACAGAACCACCTGCCCAGGTCAAACCCCTCACAAATGGGCTGAGCTCTTCCTGTCAATCACTAATTAAAAAATATGTCTTACATGCTTGCCTACTGACAGACCTTTAGGAGGCATTTCCATACATGGGTTTCCCACACCTCAATTTGACACAGACTAGACAACACATACAAAAATGAAAGATTAGTAAAAATCAAAATTATAGTCTTTACTAATTTATTTCTCAGTCTCTCTAATTCTAGTCAAATTCTCAAGTTGGATATTTTTCAGGTCATTGAAAAAAGACATATGTAGATATTTATGTGTGAATATATGAATTTGAGTTTAACTAATTTAGAGGCAGAGCAACACTCATAATGAAGACTATCCTGAGTGCCTGTGGAAGTTTATCTGTATACTTCCTTGCACTGCAGTTTCTCTCTACTGCTGTATGTGTCTGCATGTGTTTCCCCTGTGCTCATGGACAGGCATGTCTGAATGTCTAAATACATCTTTGAGGTGTGTTAGGTTCCTGACTCATCAGTTTCTCTCCATGAGTAGATTTTCTCTGTGCTAAAAAGCTACATGGAAAATCAGTAACATAGAGCTCACATAGTTCCCAATGTCACTGGGGTTGCTAAAGTTGAAGCCTGTGTCTAGCAACCCTCACAAAGCCAAGAACATATAGCTTCTTTATAGGCTACCTAAACACAAAAAATTTAATAATTAAAGACAGAAATACTATTTCTTTAGTTTGTATAATATTTTATTGATTAGTTTTTTGTTCAATAATTACATACATGTATTATGATTACTCTCTCCCCCACCCTCATTTATCCCATCCCTATGAATCCCCCATCATCTCTATCAGGTGCTCTTCCCAGTTCATAACTTTTGGTATTGTTTTATAACTCATTATTTTAACTAGGACTCTCTATGAGACTGTTGTATTGGAAATCTTCATTGTAGTCTGCTAGGGATTGGTGTGCCCATAACTAAATAAATGCAAAGGATTTCCCAGCTTTCCCAATCTCTAAGTAGGATATAATTCAGCAGTGAGAGGTAGGGTTTCATGGGTCCCTTCTCCATCCATGCCTGAGTTTTGATGGGCCCATACTTTTGAAGACCCAGGAAAGACATCTATACCTGCTGAGTTCATGATTGCAAATGCTGTCTTGTCCATAAGACGATATTTGCAACCCCCTCCTTGTCTTCTGGCTCTTACATTATTTCTCATATGTCCTCGGCAATGTTCCCTGAGCCTTAGAGGGGATGCTACAAATGCTGTGTTTAGGCCAGAGTAGGGTGAAGCACCTACCTGTCACTTCTTGGCACCTTGTGCAGCCATGAGCCTCAGTATTCCTCTACTGTTTACCAGAAGAATAGAGATTTATTCAGTGTGACCACACTGGCACAAGTTCTCCCCAAAATCTCTCTTCAGGTTCTGAGATGGGGTCCAGGTTTAAAATCAGGACACATGGTGTGCATAGCTACTCCTCATGGAAATGTGGATCACTTACCACTGATCCATTTTTGTCTAGGGTTTGGTCTCTCCTGCCTTGTACTCTGTCAAGTTGTGGAACTATGTGAAATATCTTCCTGGGAGATAAGCTTCCCTGTGGCTGTCACCAGTGTGCCAGCCTTTACCCTGTTGCAATGCAGAGTTTCTTGGGAAATTCCAATTATTTGGGCTCCATCTTTTCATTAGATATCCAAGTAAAGATCCAAAGTGACTCTAGAATATCCTGGTTCCTGTTAGAACAATAATTCCAGATGACTCTTCTAACCCTCAGTGGTGTCACTACAATGGAGACCTCCTCCCTTGAGGATTTTTAGTTAGGGACATGCAACTTCACTTTGGGAGAAGGGTAAGTTGTGTCTACGGACTTTAATAAACACCTTATAGCACCCCACACTGTTTCATACAAACACACCCATCTCCACATCTCTTAGGCACCTAAAGACACACAAATAAAGCTATCTATGGCCTTGGAATATGGAGTCTCTTAAGTGAGAATGGTAACTTTCAAGTATTGCTCATCAAAGCTTTTCAACTTTTGATCCTATTAAAGTCTGGGGAAATAGCAACATTCTCTGAACACTGTGATGATGGTAGTTCTGGCTCACTCTGTATCTTCACTAATAGGGTCATCATCACCTGTTGTGCTCTCTGGGCTAAATTGCCACTTAAACATCATCCCTTAGTTCCTAATCAATTGCCATCATTCTTTGAAATGAAGAACTTGTCACTGAACAAGACTCTTTGCCTGATGCCTTCTGGGAGCATTGTGATAGAAAAGAATGAAGATACAGAGGTTAATATGCCTGAGAAAGATGATTGCAAACTGATGAAGGGAGAATGAGAGGCCTTCTGGCAAGGTTTTGTATTGCAATCTATGTTACTAACTCATTGGAAAGGAAGCTGTACAGGTACAGAAAGACATACAGAATTAAAAAAAAAATATTAGCTATACTTGAGAGAAATGGAAGCTTATTGCTAGAGGACAAAAAACCACAATGAAATAGTGACACACTAATTATCACCGGGGGCAGAAAAACCACAAAAACCTTAAACTGGGATTATTTATTATATTCCATCTGTCCCATCCTAGGAGTCCAAAGCCTCCAAAGGAATTTGTATTGCAAGAGGGTTTATTAGATTGGTTTCAATGGTAGCAGTCTGGTAGTCCAAGAATAACTGTTTCAGACTGAAGAGACTGAGAAGAAGCTAAGTGCTTAGTCTACAAGGCTGGATATCTCAGAAGTCTCAATCTGGTGTTGAAGGCCTGGAACTCTGGGAGAAATTAAATTTCACCTTCTTAAAAAAATAAAGTTAGCAGCCCTTAGAATGATTTATGCATGGCACTGTGATGCATAAAATCTCATTTTCTTTAGTGCATTTGTCAAGAGCTTTCCAGGCATGTGCCTCATGTAGGACAAGTTGTTGTCCCTTAGACACCCGAGTAGAAGAGGAGAATTCTTACTGGAACTTTCTCTTGACAGGCATTGGTCCTGTCTCCCTTGACTGATGCTCTGCTCTTCTCCCTTTAACTCCTGCACAGTGAAGTTTATATCCCGTTTTACCCTCCTGCATATTAATGCCCAGGTCTTCACGGCCAGATGAAGTGAAGCCATAAAACTCAGACCCGCCAGCCAATTAGGATGCATCTGACAAACCTGGCTTTGCCTTCTGTGTGCTATCCCAGGATGGTGAAGAGACTATATCTTGTTTGTCTTTACAAAAACACACCCCTATAGAAAAGAAACTGCATGCACTTTTGCTGGTTAAAGCATAATATGGATTTATTACACAGAGAGGATAGATGCATGAGTCTTTTTTTAACATGCTGTGAAAGCTTTAAAATTATTTACTGTCCTCATTATCATTAGAAGGATGGCGTTATCTGATATCTCTCTCCAATGTTTTATGATGAAACTCTATTTTCAGATTCATAATTTTAAAGCATTGTCTGCTCCTTCATGGAAGATGCATGCAGCTTGGGGAAGGGTGAAGGTTGACTAACGCTCACTTGCTGTCTGTATTAGTTAAGGTTCTCCAGAGAAACAGAGCTGAAAGACTGCATACCTGGGACACAGGAAATTCATTAGACCACCTTACCCATCACCAGCTGTGTAATTTAACAATGGCCATCTGCAAACTGGAGAGGTTGAAAATCAAGTCTTTCCCCAGTCTGCAAGGCTGGAAACCACAGCATTTCTGATGTGCTGCCGAAGTATGGAGGACTCCTGAAGAGGCACTGGTCTTCATTGCAAAGCTGAAGAAGATAGATATCCATGTCAGTGGAGGACTACAGCTGACTGGGTATCCTAAGGTGGATGCACTTGACTGGAGGCAGTTAACTCATGAGGGCAGGAGCTTCAGCTTTTCCTTGGGCCTCCTTATGGTTTGGTTCTGTAAGGATGCTGTATGCTCTGGAGAAAGGCAATGCCTCCTCAGTTGGTCCTTCCAGGAGGTACCACCCCAGACTCACCCAGAGGCACATCTCTTAGCTGTCAGCCAAAATGGACCACCTCATTATTTCAGAAGCATATTTGGAAAGGGGTCAAACTAAGCCCTGAACAAAGTGGGTACTTCATAGAGCACTATGGAAGGTCTGACTGAAATTTACAGTATGGGCATGTTACAGCCAAACAATTCAAATCCTTATGTTTGGAGCCATGATGGCTATTCCCACTTTAAACACAATTCTCCTTATAGGCAAAAAAATTCCATAAAATCACCTCCTGTGACCAAAAACCCCAGGAGTGGTGGCAGAATGAGTAAAATTGCCAGGATTCTGTGGTATTCTGCCTCTGACCCATTTAATTGTGAGTATAAATATCCACATTGAACAAGATGGCCAGATATGTCAGTCTTTAGGAGTTCAACCTCTATTTCTTTACTCATTTATCAATTTTGATTAACTTAGGGGAAAGAATTCTGATACTATAATAAAAATCTGTATGTCCTTTTTTCTGGGACAAAGACTTACATTGTTTATACAGCATGAGTATCCAGGGAGGAATGTATATTTTTCTAATATGCAGCTTTGAATAAATATAAAATGTTCTGTATATAAGATTATGTTCACATCTTGGGAGAACTTGAAGGAAAATATTCCCGGCAAGCAAACTGTTTTCAAGAAGAAAAAGTAGTAAAGCCCAGGAGCAGAGGGAAAACAGCATAACCTCGTTTTTCATACTTTAAAATATGCAGCTTGAATAGCTGACTCACACTTGGAAAGAGAGCTCTCTGGAGGGGTATGGGCTCTGTGCACATGGAGGGAGAGGTACACACATGGATGAGAACCTGCTATATTTGTAAAGATCAGTATCAACTCTTTAGAGCAGGATCCCAGCAGTATGGAACACACTCAGGAGGGGAAGCTCCTGAGCATCCGTGAAAGACTTCAGGACGTGACTCTAGCACAGGTCAATGATCTCTGGCTTTGGACAGATATATCCTAGTAAAATTAAGATCACATGGTGCTTGTAACCATCCCTTCATTTTTTTTTTTTTTTACTTTAAACTTTAAACCAGTCAAAGAAAATGACTCTTGTTTGGAAGAAAATGAAGTTACTTGCACAGCTTGGAAACTAGCTCAGGAGACTAGAGTGTATGCTGCCTGAGTATCTGAGTTCAAATTGCAACACTCAAAAAAAATCTTTATAAGGCCACACTGAGAGCTATTTGGGTGGAGACAGGAGGATGGGTGTGTCTTTCTCACTGCAAGCCTAGTGCCAGGTTCAGTGAGAGATCCTGTATCAATGAAATAAGTTATATAATGTTAGAGTAGGGCACTTGACGTCCACCTCTGTCTTTCACATACATATGTGCAACACACACACTCACGTGCTTGCACTTATACTACACATAAATATAGTTATTTGTGAATCATTGTAATTGGGTGTTTTGTTTTCATAAATTTATATAACATGTCTAGACCATTATTTGTACACCTGTTATCTTTTGTCACTCTTCCCACTTTTGCTGATCCCCTTTCAAGAGCCAAATGGTCCCACTAAGACTTTCATGCCTTTTGATTTTTAGTGAATGGTCCAATAAGTATCAGGAGGGCTGCTTACAGGAACATGTGTGAGGGGTTATTACAGGATCACTGGAAACTTGCCAATGGCAACTTCACCGAAGAAAATGTCTTTCCTGCTCCCTGCAACTATTAAATTCCTATAGATGCTAATAAGGGGAGGGACCTGGTGAGTTCCTCCTCTGTGACAAGATGTTGAGGACCCATCTTTCTTAGATTTTTTTGATGTAATAGAAGTTGCCATGAGCTGAAAAATGCATTGGTTGGATAATTCCTAGATGTTGCTGTCCTACACTATTCCCAACCTTCCTCTATCTCTTATATCCCCAAGGCTTAGGGAATATCCTAGAAAGAATTGGATGGAATCATCTGCATTATTAAACCCAACTGTTGTAAGCAATTTTTTTATCTATTCTGCCCTCTGAGACTCACTATGAGTAGAAAGTTTATAACCTTTATGACTGACCTTGCTTACTGCTACTGCTACAGATGTTGTGAAATTAAGTGCAAGAAATAAACAGCTATTTATCACTGTATATGTGGGCATGTGCAAGTAAATAATAATATAATACACTCCATGGTGGGCCAGACCAGAGGGTTTGTAAAATATTTTATCATGAATATATGAGATTACAGGTGTGCCAAGTAGACCGGATTGATCATTACACAGTACAGGCATGCTTTCAGACACAACAGTGTTATAATTAGGAGGATATTACCTGTCAAAAGGATGGCATTAATAAGGCAATGTAGATGTCTCTCCTATGGGTCTTGTCTTCAAATCCCTGGCACACACATTGAAGCTGGACATGAGAGCATATGTCTATAACCCCAGGACCGAGAGACAGTGACAAGCAGATCTCTGGAGTCTATTGGCTTCCAGTCTAGTAGAGTTAATGATCTCCATGTTTAGTAAAAGACCAGGTCCCAAAGAAAAGGGGAGAACAAACACTGAAAAAGGATCATAACCTCAGTTTTCCATATTCTCATTGACAAAGCAATCACACACGTGCACATACACACATAAGCAAACATCACACACTTGCATACCACACACACTTTTACAACATATACATGTGAAAGATGAAATTATAAATAAAAAATCTATATTCCATATGTCTTTGTATGTAAAATGTTGTAAATTATACCAAAAAATCTGAAATATTAATTTATGGTCTTTGGTTCCTTGATCACAAGTATGCTTTCGTATCATAGAAGTTCAGTGCCTAATCAGAGCAATAATACATCCAGTTCCTAACTCACATATTAAACTATCCTACCTTTTGCTCATTCGTTTATCCCACAGGTGCCCATGATGCTCCTCAGGTATGGTTCCTGAGGATAGGCCTAGCGACAGTCATCATGCAACACTGCAATCTGAATACTTAAGTATCCCAGCGACTAATGTTGACTTATTCTTTTCCTGGGGAAACACAAACATCTATTTAAGCCAGATGAGGAACCAATGACAGACCAAAGTATGATTCCATCAAAGTTCAATTTAGCTTTAGGCTTACTAACTCAGCATAGGAGAGGAGTTACTTATAGGTTCCTGGGTGAACCCCACGCAGCATCCTCACTATAAGCCCCACTCCATCATGGAAGATGACCTCCAAGAAGTAGGATCATTAAGAGCTCTTTTTAGTTAACCTTTCTTATATTCTCCCGCATCTCTCAAAATCACTTGCAGCTGGGGAAAGGCAGATGGAGTAATTGTTGGTCTCCCAGGGAGGGTCTGGAGCCCTCATCTTCTCCTTTAATAGGGAAGTGCCAGTAAATCCATAGCTATGGGCTTGGCAATCACAATTGTTGTCATAATTACTTGGCCAAGGCATTGTTTACTGCATGATGGTGTGACCATGTTGTACACAGAAGAAAATCAAAAGTCTCATGTAATAGTTGGAATGGAGAAGTGGAGGGGGTTACATCAAAGAGGATAGACCACAAGTAGAACCACCATCTAGCAAGCCCCACAAAGTGACCATATCAGGAGAAGGTTCCAGAAAAAGAGTGCATAGCAAGGCCCACTGGAAGCCAAGGGGCCAGAAGAAAGGTCCACAGCCTGCAGGGAATGAAAGGCAAACCAAGACCTTGGACTTGAAAGTTGCTGTTTCATCCACTCTTTCTGAATTCCTAGTGTTTTTAAGTGAAAACATAAGCAAGATTAAATCACTACTGTGGTTCCCAGCTTTGGGAGTAATCCTTCAAAGGGCACAAAATAAGAGATTTATAGAGATGGCATCGTGGAGAATCACTGGGTGCCCTGCTGCCATCAAGAAGGCTCCTGTAAACCGAGCCTGGCTTGTTTCTTTGGGGTTTCCATGAATTGGGACTTTGGAGTACCCTGCTCCATTTATCTGCTAGTTGAGCTTAAGATAAGACACACAGGGCACTGTTGTTGTCCCGTTAGAGCTCACAGTGAGTGATAGGAGCTCTGGGCTGTTAACCCTGCTCAGTCAACAGGAAATAGAGGCCGAGATAAGCACCTGTGAGAGGGATTTTTCTTGCCTGTCCTCTGAATGCAGGGTGTGATAAGAGAGGGAGGTCTCTGCACACTGACCCAGAAAGCAAATGTAAGCTGAACAAAAGGGAGACAGGTGCAAGAAGATGAGATGGTTGTAAAATTGAAACTGGCTGGAGGATACTTGTTTATTCCATCACTACCCAAACTGACAGCATGCACAGTTGCAGAGATGAAAATATCTTTTAAAATGAAGATGACAAGAAAAGGTCTCATCTCATGGTTTCCTCTATTTAAACAGGTCAAAACAACAAGTCTGAGAGAAGTGAGAACAAATAAAACACAAGTCCATTGGAAATCCAGGCATTGGAGTTTGTGTGTGTGTGTGTGTGTGTGTGTGTGTGTGTGTGTGTGTGTGTGTACAATCACCTGTGTATGAGTGTATGGTTGATGTTGCATGTATACTTATAGGGTGTGTTTGTGGCCGTCCAAGTCTCTTTGAATTTCTTACATTTTTCTATTTTTTTAGAAACAATCTTAATTTACAAAAAGATTCCCCCATTGCCTTGTTCTCCTATCCTCCCATGTCCCCACCAACCCCTCCAACTCACTCCCCAAGGATAGTGAGGCCCTCCACAGGTGACCATCAAAGTCCATCACATCATTTAGGGGAGAGCCTAGTCCCTCTTTTGTGTATCTGGGCTGCAATAGTATCCCTCCATAGGGAATGGGCTCCCATTTGTGCTCTAGGGATAAACACTGGCTCCACTGTTAGAGGTCCTGTTGATTGCCCAGACCTCCTAGCTGGCCCCCACATTCAGAGGTCTTGGTTCAGTCTAATGCTGGTTCACCAACTTTAAGGCTACAGTCTCTGTGCTCTCATGATATCAGGTCAACTGTTTCTGTGGGTTTCTCCACCATGATCTTGGCTCCTCCCTCTCCTCAAATGGATTCCAGGAGTATCCCTCAGTGTTTAGCTGTGGGAGTCTGTTTCTGCTTCAATCAGCTACTGGATGAAGGCTCTAGAAATGGCAACCAAGGTAGTCATGACTCTCATTATAGAGGAAGGGCATCAAAGGCAGCCTCTCCACCACTATCTAGATTCTTAGTTGAGGTCATCCTGTGGATCCTCAAACATTTCCCCAGTGACAGACCTCTCTCCAACCCTATACTTGCTCCCTCTATCAAGGCATCTCCTTTCTTGCCCTCCTCTATTCCTCCCCTGTCTCAGTCCTCCTGATCTCTCAACATAAATCCAGCCACACGGAACCTCTTAGAAGAGAAAGTTGGAGGTACCCTTGAACAAATTGGTACAGGAGACTACTTCCTGAACATAACACCAGTAGCACAGACACTAATATCAACTATTAACAAATGGAATATCCTGAAACTGAGAAACTTCTGTAAGGCAAAGGACACAGTCAATAAGACAAAACTGCAGCCCACAGAATGGGAAAAGATATTCACCAACTCCACATCTGACAGAGGACTGATTTCCAAAATGTACAATGAACTCAAGAAGCTAGCCACCAAAACACCAAACAATCCAATTAAAAAGTGGGGTACAGAACTAAATAGAGAATTCTCAATAGAAGAATCTAAAATGGCTGAAAAACACTTAAGAAAGTGTTCAAAATCCTAAGCTATCAGGGAAATGCAACTCAAAACAACTCTGAGATACTATCTTACACCTGCCAGAATGGCTAAAATCAAAAACACCAATGAAGTCTATGCTGGAGAGGATGTGGAAAAAGAACACTCCTCCATTGCTGGTGGGAGTGCAATCTTGTACGACCACTTTGGAAATTGGTATGGCCATTTCTCAGGAAAATGGGAATCAGTCTACCTCAAGGTCCAGCAATTCCACTCTTGGGCATATACCCCAAAGATGTACATTCAAACAACAAGGATATATATCCATCTATGTTCTTAGCAGCATTGTTTTTAATAGCCAGAACCTGGAAGCAACCTAGATGGCCCTCAACCAAAGAGTGGATGGAGAAAATGTGGTACATTTACACAATGTAGTCACTTATATAAGGATTTTAGACTTAGAGCAAAGAATACAATCGACACCACCAGAGAAACTAGGAAACAAGGAGGACCCCAAGAGAAGAATGCATGGTCCCCCGAAGAAGAGGAGGAGGACATGATCCCTTGAGTAAATTGGGGTACAGGGGAGAGAGGAGGGAGAAGGAGAACAGTCCAAGGCTCTTAACAGATGCCTTCTTTTATCTCTTTACCTTATACACTGAGGCAGTGTTTTCTTTTTGTCTTCAGAGTTCACCATTGCAGCTAATTTGACTGGCCAACTAGGTGTGGGGATTCCTTGTCTCTGCCTGTTGTACACTAGGAATACAAGGGTCACAACATCCATCGTTTTTTTTTTTTTTATGTGTGTCCTTGATATCCAAACAGTGATCTCTCTATCTTTACAGTAAGCATATTACCTGCTGACTCACCCTAAAAGTCCTGAAACCTACACATCATTGAGGAGATGTTTCCTGTATACTCAGACGCTGTCTATAGGTAGTACCAAGGACAGACCAGGACAAGAAGCAGAAGAGATCCCATGGTTACAAATGACCTTCAATAATGAATAAACTGTCTCTAAGTAATTTTCAAAATCAGACATTAGGTCATCCTATTGGGATATTATAGAGACACAACATAAAGATTAATCTCAGATTATAGGCTCATGTCTCCTGTGAGAGACAGCCCAGATAAACATGCCTGTTCTGTATTGTTTACCTTTTTGTTATGCAATGATATATCAGACAAAGACAATTTAAGATAAAAAAAAAGGTTACTGTGTCTTAAAGTTTGTGAGTATAGTCCTTCATGGTGGGAAAAACATGGGAGAAGAATCATGAGTAAGCTGGTCACATTGTGTCTGTAGTCAGGAAATAGAAATAAATGAACTCTGCTGCCCAATTCAAGATTTTCTTCCAGTGGGATGTTGCCATCCACATTTTGGGTGAGTCTTCCTATCTGGATGAACCCAATCTAGAAACTCCCTCAGAGTCAAGGTGGGAGGTCTATCTCCCAGATTCTAGATCTAGTCAAATTGACAAGAAGATTAAATATCATATGTGTAATTTCACATACACTTGGGAGTATCATACTCCAACAAGCACATCTAGTATGTCTTAAATTTTAAAGGAGAGGGACAGGAATGCTTGTTGAGTTTGTGATCTGGAAACTATTGTGTTTGTAAATTCAATGAAGTTGGTTATGTTTTATAACCAAGTATCAAGATGGAAAAATATATGTCAACCTGAAATGTCATATTCTGTTCCCAATTGTGATGTCAATGATCACATCAAATGGTGCTATGAAAAGTGCAGCTTCTTTCTCTCCACCTCCACTCTCTCACTATTAGAATATGTGTGTGTGTGTACTTAACACAAAATATACATCTATATTTAGCCCCCCACCCACTGCTTAGAGTCATTGATGTTGAACCAGAACCCTCTAGCTGCTGGATTGAGGCACAAAGGGATGATTTTCACAGAATTGTCAACTCTCTTAGCTCTCAGGGCTAAAAGAGAGTTCTACAGGGTGGACAAAGACCCTTTTCCCCTGACAAATGATCTGCCAGCTGTTCCTGTCCATCTGTAATTATTGAGTGCTATGATCCCAGAACATTGGAAATCACTCCTGTGGAAAGTCTCCAGAAGAAGGAAATGGGAATAGGTTGGATGAATTTGGATAAAATTATGGAGGAAGTAATATGTACAGGCACATTTAACAGGAGCACACAACTTAAAATTATAGGAGAAAGATAATAGATTTCACAAGAGAAAGACAGATATTGTGAGGAAGGACACATCTGACCTTCTAGAAAACAAGTGAAGAATTCAAGACACGTATCTAGGCCTAATATCATGGTCAAGGCACCTGTGCATGTGACATAGGAGAACACAGGAAGAAGGTCAAAGACAAGGATGTAACATAGTATGCTAGTTTCCTTTCTGTTGCTAATGATAAAACACTGATCAAAACCAACCCATGGGAATACAGTGTTTTTTTAGCTCTCTGGAGTCAGTCTGTGTTTGAAGGAAGACGAGGAACCAAAGGCAGGAGTCTAGAGGCAAGAACTGAAGCAGAGACCATGGAGGAATGTTGCTTACTGGCTTGCTTGCTCCAGCTCCTGCTCAGCCATTTTTCTTATAGACACCAGGCACATCTGCTCAGGGTATGGCAACATCCACAGGAGGTTATGCCCTTCTAGATCAATGATCATTTAAGAAAATGTACCACAGACATAGCCACAACCCAACCCCATGGAGTTAATACCTCTGTTGAGATTGTCTGTTACCAAGTTTCAACTTAAACACCAAGAGTAGCTACAGTACATGGTAACAGTAGGGCTTAGGAAATGTGTCACTTAGCTACATGAAGGACTTATGGAATTTGATGGACACACTCGGGGAACTATAGCAAGGATCCACCTAAAGACAGACAAATAAATTTTGGAGTCAAAAGATATACAGGATTTTATGTTTTTAAAATTTTTTATATATTTGAATTACAAATAAGATTGAATTACATGACAATCCCAGTTCCCTTCTCCCTCCCTTCCTCCTCTACCACCCCCCACCAACTAAAATCCTACCTATCATATGTCCTTTCTTCTAATCTACACCTGACTCAACATTTCTGCTTCCTCATGAAGTCTGCATCATTCCTTTTCTTTCCTTCATACTCTCGTAGCTTCCTCTCTCCTCTTCCAATGTTCTCAATTTGCTCAGGGGATGGTGACCCTTTCCCCTTCTCCAGGGGACAAAGTTTGTCTCTTTTAGGGTCTTCTTTGCTTACTAGTTTCTCTGGCAGTGTGGATTGTAGGATGGTAATCCCTTATTCTATGTCTAAAATCCACATATGAGTGAGTAAATATCATGTTTGTCTTCTTGTGATTGGGTTACCTTGCTCCGAATGGTTTCTTCAAGTTCCATCCATTTTCTTGCAAATTTCAAGATTCCTTTTTTTTTTTTTTTCTGGTGAGTAGCACTCCATTGTGTAAATGTACCACATTTCTCGAAAAATCAGTTCCTAAAGTCCTTCCCTTTTAAGCCTGATAACCTAATATTGGTTCTCAAACACCCATATAACCATATAAAATGAATGAATGAATGAATGAATGAATGAGTAAGTGAGTGAGTGAGTGAGTGAGTGAATGAATGAATGAATGATTGAAGTGCCAGGTGCAGCAATTCAAGTTCTGGCAAAGTGGAGAAAGGAGAATAACTGAAGCTTGCCTAGCTGATAGGGTGAACTTAAGGTTTTGTGATTTACTTTGTCTCATAAAATAAGGTAAAGAACAACCTTTGGCCTCCACACACAGGCTCACATAGTTCTCCCCCACACACAGTCACCTGGACACACACATGCACACAGACTCCTTTGCACACACATCGATGCACACATAGTTTCCTCCATGCACACATTCACACAACTGTCTTCTGTGCACACTCATTCACACAATCACCTGTGCACACACCTACCATCTGCACACATGTATACACACCATGTACCTACACAAAAAGATAGATCTTTTTATTTTCAATGGTGTTTCCAATTGATTTTATACTTTCTTTTTGAGAAAACCCTGTTTTGTAGCTTTTAATTGTGTATACCTGCTACATAGACATTTTTCTTGTCTTCCACATTTGAAACTTCACTATTGATAGCTATCATCAAAAATTAAGCAGCCAAGGAGCTTATTTCTGAGATATTTTTAGTTTTCCCAATCCCTGATCTGGACTTCCAGTTTTCATTTATTTTCTTTAGTTCAGATAAGATGGATTGCTTTGGCTTATGAAAGAGGTACTTTTTCTGGCACTCAGCTCTACTTTTAACTATGTTATGAAAGTGGATTGAAATGGTCTTTTATAGGAACTAGCTCCAGCACACACATATATTTATATAGACACACACACCCCAGACACTCACCCGGAAAGCGCTTACAGAAAAGGAACCACAGAAGCCATGTGCTCTCTCCCCTATATCTTCAGAGGTAGGCAGGAAAGAAAAAAGAGAGAAAGAATGCTTCCTTTTAGAATTTTAGAGTCTGTCTGCAAAATTATGGAAAGGTGTATACCTTACGGAAATGTCCAAATGATTAAGTTTATACTATGTGATAGTTCACAATGGTAGGCAAATTGACAAGATCTACAGTCACCTAAGAGACAAACCTCAGGGTGGGTCTGTGAGGAAACTTCTAGACCTGCATTTGGAGAGACCCACTCTAAATGTGATTGATTCCATCCTGTGAGCTGGGGATCCCCACTTAGCGAAACTGAGAAAGTGAGACATCCAGCAGATCTCATCACTTATTGCTTTCTGAATGTGGATACATTCTGACGAGCTGCTTCATGTTCCTGCTGCCATGCCTTCCATACTAGGATGGGCCACATGATCACCATGTAAGCCCAAACAAATCCAGTAAGCTGGTTTTGTCAGACATTTTGTTACTGCATGTGAACTCATACATGCAAACTATATGTAAAAAGCCTTCTAAGATTATTAAATCACATGCCTGGTGTTTGTGGTACACACCTTTAATCCCAGAACTTGGGAGGCAGAGGCAGGTGGATCTCTGAGTTCAAGGCCAGCCTGGTCTACAGAGAGAGTTCCAGGACAGCCTCCAAAACAATATAGAGAAATGCTGTCTCGAAAAAAACAAAAAAAAAAAAAAAAGATTTATGTATGCATTGATATATTGTTATAATTAATGTTATTTTAAAAAGATGTATTTAGAATATGACAATGACTATTTAGCTCTTCTATAATTACATCTGTAATCTTTGCTCCTGATTTTGTTCATGAAAAGGCGGTACTAACACAGAGTACTTTTCACTAAGATACTTGCTAGCTCTGTAGCCTTCACATAGTCATTTGAATTTTCCAGCCAAACAATAATCATCTTCTAGTATTAGGTAAGACATAGTGTTCAACACAGGCAGAGAGTAATGCCAGCCTCATAGTAAGTATGTAGTCAGCACTGACTCTATTCTTAGTGTCTCATATATAGTACTAAAGTGTTACTTGATTCTCCTACTGTACAAGGTTATTTTAGGTTCAAAGAACACAGGATATGATACAGCTGAAACTTGAAATGAATGAGAAGTGAAAAAAAATCCTTCCTTTATATGTATTTCTCACATGGTTGCTTTGCAAATCCTACTCCCAGACTGTGTAGACTACTTGTACAGCATTAAGTCACTTCCTGCTCTTGTTGACACTCCTAGTGGGATTTTAAACTGGATATGAGATGTTTTGCTCTGTATGTGTATATGGTGTATGTGTTCACGTTAATGTGTGATTTTGTGCATGTGCCTGCCACAGAGCACATTAGGAGGTCTGATCATAACAGTCAGTCTTTACCTAGCACCTTGCTTGAGATAGGGTGTTATGATAAATCTTTCTGCCACCTGCTTGAATTCTGCTCACTGCCTTAGGGCCCCAAATAATACACAGAGACTTACATTAGGCACAAATGCTGCTTGGCCAATGACTAGGATTCTCATCTGTTAGCTCAGTCTTAATTATCATAAATCTATATATTTTATAAGACTAATAATCAGACGTGTCCTCATCCCTGGGATCACATGGTGGCTCCGGAGTAAGAGAGAAGGGGAAAGGGAAATACTTCCTGCTTATCCTTCCTTAAATATGAGTCTCCCTGCTATGTCACTTCCTGCCTGGATCACCACTTTTTTACTACGTTTCCCAGAATCCTCCTTGACTCCTAGTCCTGTCTAACTTGCTGCCTCATTGGCCAAACAGTACTTTATTCAACAATCAATTAAGATGAACATACACAGAAGTACATTCCCCATCATCTCCTCTTTTCTGTCTAAATAAAAGAAGGGTAACTTATCTTGTATAATAACTGAAGAAAACTATAAGTATAACTATCTGTCTTCAACACTATCAAAGATCACAGAAAGATAATATATAAGCGCTAGAACTGACAGAGACATATCGCTACCTGTTCAGTCACCCAAAGTTCCTCTGTAACGTTGGGGCATCCATCTTCAGCCCATAGGCCATAGTGTGTCTGGCACACTTCTCCATTTCAACAGGAACCTTTCAGTACTGTCTTGTTTTGTAAGTTAAGCAGTCACTTTCTTGTGGGTCCTGCATATCCAGTTTATATAGCAACAAACAGTCCAGGCAAGAGCAGTTTCTTGTTCAAATGGCTAATCTTATCATGTTGAAAGCAAACTCCATAACGAGTTTCTTCGATGTCCATCCTCCTTTCTGATGTAATTGGTGTGCCAGGAGCAGTTTTGTCTCACTGTCAAGAAAACCTTAAACCATTTAAATGGCATATTTTCTGTAGGTCTTTGAAAGGTTTGAAGAATACCTATCCATCTCAAATACATCTCTGTATATCTAGAAGACCTAACTAACCTAATTATAAGTTCTGACTATCATGGGTGACTATATAACCTGTATTTAATTATGTATACCATTTTAAAAGATCTGTATAAACACAATATCTAAACAAGATGAGACATATTTACATATCCCAAAATTGACCTTAAAGTTGTATCAATAAATGAAAATCCATACCAATGCAAAGTATTCATTCCTGTATCCTATTCCCCCTTTTCCTTTTAAAAAGAGATTGACTCTGATCATTACCATTTATAAACAACCCCATTTAAATGAAAACAAACATTTTTAAAAAGTATTTGGGATTTTGGGTGTTATTCATTCCAAACTGCTTACTGCTGATTGGAGGCGATGTCCATACCATGGGGATCATGATAAAACATAGAAATCTGACCAAGTCCTTGTTTTTGTAGTCTGACAGGCTGCACCATCTCAGCTGTTTTGGATGAACGATTAGTTGGGTCATTGCTTTAGGGAGTCTTGCTTGACCAAATCATATTAATCTAGAAGGAATCCATAGCTTTTCATTTTCTGTGGAAACACAAACAAAAACTTTTTTTTTCCCAAGTAACCTGTCCTTAGACTTAAATTTTGAAGTCAAAGCATTTTAAAATGTGTAAGTTGGATTAATTTAGCAGCACTTATAATCAAATGTATTTTAGCAGCAGTAAATCTTTCCTTGGCAATCAAACAATTTAAAGACAATATAGTATATAGTATCCAGACTCTTTGTGCATTTTTCATCTTTAGGTGGTTTTTCTATTATTCTATTTTTACATTCTTTTGTTTCTTTTTCATGAGACAGTTTCTCTGCAGAAATCTGCCTGCCTCCACTTTTGGAGTGCTGGGATTAACGGTGTGTGCCACCACACCCAGCTACTCTATTTTCTCTTGTTATTTTTTCTCTAATAAGCCTACATATATTTTTAAACACAATGTAAACATTTAGAGGTTTTCCTTTATCTGGATCTGTCTTTATCATCTCTGGAGTGCCAAGTCCAACCCCCAAGAGTGCAGGGATGGTGGGAGCATATGGAAACTGCTCCGATGCCTCTCAGTGGCCTGACAAAGTTGCCTGTGGCAGCAGGTTTCCCTCTTCCTCTGGGAACCTTGGGGCATGGGATCATCCCACTCCTGACACCATTCTGTTACGATAAATCTTTCTGCCACCTGCTTGAGTTCTGCTCACTGCATTAGGGCCCCAAATAATACACAGAGACTTACATTAGGCACAAATGCTGCTTGGCCAATGGCTAGGATTCTCATCTGTTAGCTCAGTCTTAATTATCATAAATCTATATATTTTATGAGACTTATAATCAGACATGTCCTCATCCCTGGGATCACATGGTGGCTCCGCAGAAAGAGAGAAGGGGAATGGGAACCACCTCCTGCTTGTCCTTCCTTAAACATGAGTCTCCCTGCTATGTCACTTCCTGCCTGGATCACCACTTCTTTACTACATTTCCCAGAATCCTCCTTGACTCCTAGTCCTGTCTAACTTGTTGCCTCATTGACCAAACAGTACTTTCTTCAACAATCACCAAGATGAACATACACAGAAGTACATTCCCTATTGACAGGGTCTCTGGTTTCTCACTCCTACTTTGCCAGGCTAGCTCACTCATGAATTTCTGGCATTCTGTCTCTGCTTTGCCTTTTCTCCAGGGAACACAGGATTGAAAATGTGTGTGCTGCTGTGTCTAACTTCTAACATGGGTCCTGTGGGTCTGAACACAGGTTGTCAGGCTTGCATGACAGGTACTTTTGATGCTTGCCCCTTTCTTCTGACTCAGTTAAGAGTGGATTTCACTCACTGCTTCTGGATGCTCCCAGCTTTATCTCATTTCCTAGTTTCAAATCATACCTGCCCCCTCACCCCTTCCACATGCATTTCTTCCATGTGTCTAGAATCTTCCTCATTATTTATATGGCTGTACAACCTCTCAGCCCTCTTATCTGTCAGTACCTCTTTCCCACATAGCATTGCCTTTTGTCAATTTCTGATATTACTTTTATTATCATCCTCATTGTAATCCATTATATTGCTTTTAAGGCAGCCTTGCTTCTCAAGTCACTGCCTTCTTTGTATTCTTTCTATGATAACATCAGACAGTAAGTAACTGGCTTGGTTCATGGGCTGATGTTCTTTTCTTGCCCATGGGCTTTAGTATTCTCTCAAATTGTAAATTGCTCTCTGAGCTCCAGACTGCCACAGCTTGTGTGAAGCCTGTTATTAGCTGCTTTGCCAGTGACTGCTTTCAAGGACTCCAGTCTTGCATCTGGGCCTCAGGCTTCTCTTTATGAGGACTACTCGTATGACTCATGATGACTGCCAGTTTCTCCTGCCAGTGGCACTCTACACTGTCTGTTAGCAGGAAATGTTGGTGTGAACCTGCTGTTGTTCTTTTCTTAATTCTCTGTGTTACACAATTTCTCAAAAATAAACTTTGTATCTCTATTCAGCCTAACCCAAGTCTACCGTACACTGAAATACTCCTGGGCAGGATTTAGTTGTTGTTTTGTGTGTGTGTGTGTGTGTGTGTGTGTGTGTGTGTGTGTGTGTGTGTGTGTGGTGTGAGTGTGTGTGCTTGTGTGTGTATTTGTGTGTGTCATCCACACTGTGTGCACAACTGCAGAAGCCAGGGAAAGACATTGGATGCCCTGTTGTGTTACTATCCACCTTATTCTTTGGCACCAGGTCTCTTTACTGAATCTTGAGGTAGGCTTGTAGAAAACAAACCCCAGTGTCTGTAACTTCCAAAACATAGAATTACAGATGTACATGTGACCACACATATACATTTCTAAAGGGACATTGGGAATTTGGATTCATGTCCTCCTGCATGCTCAGTAAGCTTTTTTGCATGACAGGTAATCTCCCTACTCCTGGGAAAAAAATTAAGAGCCACAAAAGCCAAAGGTACATGGAATAATTTTTAAGTAAAGATTTCTATATGAATTTAGAAATAACGAGTGTGAAATGAAATGCAGCTCTGAAGTTAAAAACTGTAGAGAATGTAGGAAATAAAGAAAGAAGACTAATGTCCCATGCGGTCCACCATGTCCAATGTGTCTGCTATGAGAAGTAATTTGAGAACAAAAGACACTGGTGGGGAATAGGAAAATATTTTATCTCTGATTTCAACTTAAAGGACGAATTGAGGAATTAAATTTACCCACTAAACAAAGGGCCATCCCATACCCCAGCTAGCATTTGTGTAATCATATGTCTTCATTTATTTAAAGTATTTTGCCTCTGATTGGAAACAATATGAATCCATTATAATTTGCACATGCTCAGATGACAGAGCCAATCCAATGAGAAGACATTGTGCCTAAACTTGTAAGATTTCAAGAATTTTCTCAGAATCTGAGAAAAACTATTTTTCTATGAGGAAATCTCAATGTAATCTGACTCTGGTATTAAGCATGTGGCATGTGCTCCCTCCAAACTCAGGTTCCGGGAAATTCCATCCTGCAATGTTCTCCATCCCTGAAATACTCCTCAAAAATATAATTTAGGGCCTTTATTTCTTGTTACTTCCATATTGACAGGGTAGTGCAAACACATGAGGGTACCACAAGAGGGAATGCAGTGGATTATTAGACAAACTCAAAGCAATTCGGAGACTGGAGTTGTAGCTCAGTTAGTAAACTACTTGTCTAACATGCAGAAAGCCCTGGGTTTGAGTCCCATGAATATAATAAAACACACTGTCGCAGTATGTCAGTGAAATTGCAGCACTCAGAAGGTAGGGGCTGAAGGATCAGGAGTCCAAGGTCATCTTTATTTACTGCAGATACTGATACTACAGTTGCTGTATCTGTAAAACTAATATAACAGAAGTCTAGGCATATTGGTGTTACTATAAAACCTTCATATTTATTTCTTATATAAACAAGAGAGTACATACAATACTTGCCAGCTTTTATTTCTTAAATGTTTTTTGTGTAAACTGTATATTATATGACAAGAAATATTCAGTCAGTCATCCTTTTCATTATCTATCATGGCCTTAGTTCATTAGTTAGGTTAATTCACCTGCTAATATGGTCATGTCTGGGGCCTGGGAAGATAGCTCAGTCAGTAAAGTGTTGCCCATGCAAGAATGAAGTTCTGAGTTTGAGTCCCAGAACCAACATATATAAGACCAATGTGATGGATTGTGCTTGCAATCCTAGTGTTGTGGAACAGGAGGCTCCAGGGAGATTTTTGGCAAACAGGTCTAGCATAGTCAGAGAACTGGAGGCCATATCACAAAATACAATGTAGATTTTTAGGGAATGATACCCAGTGTTTTCTTTTGAATGCTAAACACAGGCACAGACATATGCACAGATATTTATACCCTCATGTACATGATAATATGAGCAAACACACACACACACATACACATACACACACACACCAGCACCAGCTCCAACAGAAGAAAAGGTACCATTTGCAGTCAGGACCCAATTTAGGTCTAGGGGAGCAAATATCAAGCAATTAGCAAGTGTGGCACTGGATTTGAACCCGATCTGCCTACAACAGTTTTCATAGGGTTCCATTATCACAACACTGCTTCACAGGAGGGGCCACCCTCAAGATGCAGGTCTGTTCTACTTTGATGGTTACCTTGCTGTTATGCACCCCTCTCCTCTCAGAAGAAGAATAGCATTGTCACTGTGTTGAGCTGTCCATAGTAGTTTTGTCCTAGCATGACATCTTCACCAGATGTGATTATAACTATAAAAGTTGAAGGGAATTTTTGGGCCAAAATGGCAGGCTTTACAAATATAGATTATTCAATCATTAAGTTAGATAGAATAACATCCAAGTTGCACAGAATAGCCAAGTTCCTAAAGCAAATAGGCCCAATGCTACATTTAAGGAGGAACATGGAAAATATCAAGTTCATAACAAGGTACAAGCAGATCCATCTCATTTAATTAATAGCTACCAAGAGAATCACAAATTATTTTCAAAAGGAAAAATACTATAACAATGTGGTAATTCAATCAAAAGTTAGGCTGTTCCTCCTGCAGTGATGAGACATAAACAGATTTTTAAAAACATTTACCTTTGGCTACTTATTCATATAGTCCATTTTGTATGGAAATGGCAGAATCTTAACAGCCCAGTAGCTGATCATATATTCACATATCTGTCCATTAACAAAAAATAAAACCCTCTAGATAGGCAATGATCTCCACATTTTCTGAAAATTATCAGAACTTTGAATAATCAGACCCAATATCTAATTTTCAATAGTTGTTGTCTGACTTCTCCTGAGCAGACATGAACAAATATCTATTCACCCAGACAAAAAAAAAAAACACAGAAAAGTTTCCACCCATGTATTGCTTATGAAACTCTGTAGCTCTCTGCATGACTTGCAGACAGCTGGGCTGGTTAGAGAATCTCCTCTCGCAGCAGCTGTTCACTCCAAGAATAACCTTGGAGAGGGGACCTGTGAACCCTGTAAAATTTGGGAGTTCCTGAGCCTTATAATATTTATTTATTTATTTCATGAGAATTATAAATTTCAATCCCATCCTGAGTCTTGAGTAAGCAACTCTAACATGGGACGTTTCCATTGATAGTTGATAACTAAACTCTAGCAGTGAGTTAAAGTCCAGCTGTCATGTAGGAATGCCATCTTTTTCCTTCTCACCCTGTCTCTGAATGTCTGTTGACTGTTTCCTTATCCCAAAACCATAGGAAATGTGTTGTGTTTGCAATGGGTGGCCAAGTACTGGATATTCTTTAATAGACTAGAAAAGTTCCAATCGCATGCTTTGACAAGGAAGTACCATGTTTTCCTGTCTGGGATCCAGCTCCAATGTGTACCAGAAAACAGAATTACTAGTTACAATACTCCTGTCTGATTTTTACCTCATGTAATAAAGATAACCATAATTAGTAATCATTGACTACAAATAAAGTTCAAGACACTGTGATGATGATCATGGACCATTATTTAATGCTATCAGCAGCCCTATAAAGTAGGCACATTTACTTCTCTTTTCATATTGAATACAATTGCCTAGTGGGACTGAGTTAGGGGATGATAGTTGCAAATCTATTTTCCAAATATTAAAAGTTCTGTTCACAAATTATGTAGAATCTATTCACACTTAGCTGTGCATAGGACAAAGATAGCTAGCAAGGACAGAGGTTGCTGAGGAGATGTGAACCACCATCTACTTAACTCAGATATGGCACCAGTAACATAAAAAGTCCTATTCTACCCAATTTGAATCAGTGATATTATTGGTGTTTCTTCCAGAGGTATGAGTAAACAGTATTACAGGAACATGCTAACTCACAAACAGCTACATCACTGAATAGCCCACCCAGAACTTAGTGACAACTCAGAAAAGATGCATCCTAACAGCTTCCTGCTGCACAGCTCAGTCTTGGAGAGTCTCATTACACAAGAAATTGTTCCTGATCATGTAACTGTGGGGAAGGAACTTATGAATCTTAGAAATATCAGAAGATTACTAAGGCTTTCATGAAAACATTTTAGTTTGGAGGCAATAATGACACAACAGGTTGGAGAGAAGAGTCAAGATTCTTACTTTGATGGGTATGGTTGTTTGAATAGTGATGGCATCCAGAGTCTTGTGTCTTTGAATGCTTGCCCCATAAGGAGTAGCACTATCAGGAGGAGTGGTGATTTTGGAGGCAGTATGTCATTGTGGAGGAGGGCTTTGAGGTCTTATATGCTCAAGCTTCTAGTTTGGGACTTAGTCTCTCCTTCTTCTGTTTATGGATCAAGACGTAGAAGTCACAGATTCTTTTCAAGCAATGTGTCTGCCTGCATGCCACCATGGTGATAATGTGCTAAACACCTGAAACTGTAAGCCACTCCAATTATATGTTTTCCTTTAGAAGAGTTACCATGGTTATGGCATCTCTTCACAGCAATAGAAACGCTAACAAAGACAGTGGGCTTGTGTGATGCTAACCATACAAGTGGAATCTGATGGACTTAGAGACTCACCTATCATTTTTTTCTTCCCACCTACATGTGCATCTTTACTTTTACCACCCCGCATCCCTTTAGATAAACATTACTTATTGCTCACCAGATGAAAATGTGTATTAAACATCAGCCTATGCTTATAAAGTCCATTAGCATGTTCCTTTATAGGTACCCAAATGTACAGTTTAAACTTACATGTACCATTTTACTGAAAATTCAATGGTATTCTGTGTATATAAGATATTTCTTATTGTATGATTTTCAAGTCCTAATTCTGACCCTAATTGCTGAGTTTGTTTTGCATGTCTAAGCTACTGTCTCTCTGGTCACTGTTGAAAATTTACCACAGCTTGCACAGGTTGTTTGCTTAGAGTAAGCTTTCCAAAGTTTTGGTGATAAGAATGATCCTAGCACCAAAAGGGAAATAGAATATTAGATCCTGGATGATGTTCCCACTGTGTTCAGCTGTTCTTCTCTCATATTTAGTGTGCTTCCCCTCAGAGATGACAAACCTTTGGGAATGCTTTACCCTTGATTAAACTCTCTTCTCTTATTCAGCTCCACAAATAAAAAAAGAACCTAGGACAAATGGTGTGACTCAGTGGCAGGGAGATTTTCTAGCATTGTAGACCCTCATATAATTCTAGCATGACAAAGATGAGGAAAAGGAGGAGGAGAAGTAAAGAGATAAAAAGGAGACAGAGTTATATCCAACACTAGTAAATTACATATGCCTAAAATGATTGTGATAACACACTTGGGAGAACTTGGAAGTGGGAAGGGAATGAGAGAGTAATGGGGTGAATGTGTATTAAATACATTATGTACATGTGTGAAAATGTCATATAAAAACCAGTATTGTGTGCAATTAGCATGAATAAAAACATTCTTAATTATTTGAAAAGTTAAGTATTTAAAATAAGTATAATAATTTAATAGTTATTAAATAATTATATTAAGAAGTCAAATAGAAAACCCCTTCACCACAGAGCTATTGCTGAATATAAAGGAAGACTCTTGCTGTGCCCTGGCCTTTCACTGCCTTTGTCTAGACATTTCCATGACCATTTTGTAGCTAGTCATTAAAGGTCTTAACCTAACTGAAACTTTAGAATAAGTAAATTCTGAAAGAGGCTTTTAGATCAACAATTTCATTCTAACACTAGAAATGAAATACGTTGGATTAATCACAAAAATCCTACTTAATGAGCCCCTGTGTGATTTAAGTACTGTGGAGTTCACTGGTTCTGAAGTGACATAACAAAGGCATCCTTTCAGAGTTTTCAAGTCAGTGGAGGCCAGAAAATTCCTGCAAAGGGGTCAAACAGGGAAATGGTGAAATGGCTAGGGCTTTCTACCACATCTCCTTCCTTCACTTCTTCAGAGGCTGTTTGCCTCTGAAGATTATAAGGAAAGAAGAGTTCATGAGAAGAAACATATTTGCTTTAAATAAATTAATTAAAATTAATTCAATGTTTATTTATTTCCTAAACCCTTATCCCTTGTGCTTCTGGTAACAGTCAGACATTTTGCAAAAATATCATTCTCAGCTACCATTCTGTGAAGTATATTATTGAGCATGGCCAAGCCAAAGTAGTAGGAAAACCTGATTAAGAACATGTTCGTATATAAACTTTAAACCAATTCTTTTTTCCCTCAAAAGCTACTGTTTATTTTGTTTGGTATGCTGAGACATTTAAAGGACCCTTGTTGGTATGTGGCTAGTGTTACTGAAAAAGACAACCCCAAAGAAATGGCAGCTCATCAAGGATGCTTGGCAAATTCGTATTCCCCTGAGACCAATTAGGTAAGCAGAAGAAATGAGCTTCACCTTGCTGTTTCTGTGGTGGCTTCCCAGAATGGCTTCAAGGTTGCTTCTGATCAGTACAGAAGCTGGATGTGGCCTTTTAAGGAAGAAAGTAAAAGGCTCCCCCGACAGCTCTGCTTCTCAGGCTGAAGCCCAACAGCAAGGCCTTTCTGTAAGGAAATCAGGCCCTTCCTCCCCCAGCAGAGTGTGGTCTCTTAGTCATCTGCAGGCAGGTAACATTGACACACTCTAAATCCACTTTTCCCGTCCTCTCCTCTTTCTCTGCAGATGAATCAGCAATCTCCTATGTTTAAATTAAATAGGCTCAAGACAGTGTGGGTTCTAAGAAATAACTCAGAGCAGTCTTAAAGCTGCCACGAAGCACATATATATAGAATTCAAACAAGCCTTGACTCATAATAAGGGCAAAATACATTACTGGTGGCAAAGTGAAAGGCTTTGAAATAAGCTGAACTTGTGTTTGAATTCCAGTTTTGTTTTGTTTTGTTTGTATAGTAAATGTATAACTTGTATTTAATGTCTAGACATAATAAACCTCCATACACTTAATTCTAAAATGGGAATAAAGAGGATCCTACAGTTCTGGTGTTCAGTAAGCAATGGCCATGTGGATGAGATGAAATGATATAACTACCCAGAGTTACTCCCCCTCTTTGATCTTTGGAATCAACAATCTTGGCTAATGCTCTGAAGGAAAAGACTCATTACACAGACTTGGAGGTGGCTCAGTGAGTAATGAGGTTGCTACACAAACATGACGATCTGAGGTAGATCCCCAGAATCCACTTGCAAAGGCATGCCAGAGCAAACTTATAATGCCAGCACTGGGGAGGCACAGACAAGTGATGCCTGGGGCACCCTAGTCAGCTTAGTGAGTTAAAGTCTAGTAAGAGTATTCCTCAATGAATGATGTGGTAGTTCTTGAGGAAGGACACCCGAAGTTATCCTGGCATTATTACTCACTGAGCCACCTCCAAGTCTGTGTGATGAGTCTTTTCATTCAGAGCATTATCCATGATTGTTAATTCCAAAGATCAACGAGGGGGAGTAACTCTATGTTCAGTCAGTCTTATGTGACTGATGGGAATGAATCTACAGCATGTGGACTTAAGCACTGGGCCCCGCTACAGAACTGGAAACAGCTGGAATTTTCTAATCATGCATCCAATTAAAATATCTTTCCTACAATTCTGAAACTGCTGTGGGAGGTGGTGTTTCTTTCTTTGATTCTTTGCACCACTCCTGACAGAGCATGTTAAGATTGCCTGACCTATATTTGTCACACAACAGATACTGATGGTTGGTTTGAATTTGAAGAGCAGACTCTGTAATCTTTCCCATTTTGCAGCTAGGAAATATGAGGCTGCAAAAGAACAGCTTCCCTGGGGTGGAATGGTGAACAAATGATGGAGTGATGGTGGGCTCTCTAGGGGAATTCCCTAAGGTCAAAGCTTTCCACCAAGACAGACACCATCTCATTAGTACCCCTATGGCAGATGAATGAACAGGGATCAGAGTGTGTTACACAACTTTTATACAGACACTCCGAAGTTGGACTGAAATCCAGGCATGTCATTTGGTGTCCCTTGCTCCTGTCAGGTCTGCTGCCTTCTGTGAGTACATATGTATGTGGGTCCACATGCATATTTACATGTGTGTGTGGAGGCCAGAGGTTAATGTTGGAAGCTTTCCCTCTGCAGTTTATTTATTTATTTATTTTAGATAAGATCTTCCACTGGGTCGTTGAGCTCATCAATAGTAGATTAGCATAGGTCCACATTTATATGTAGTCATTTGTACAAACATGTAAACATACATGTGCTGGCCAGAGGACAGTCTCAGTTGCCATCTTCCTGTTTTTTATTATGATGATATCTCTCACAGGCTTCAGGAATTCTCCATGAAGGCCACACTGGCTGGCCAAATAACTCCACATTCTCAAGAAATGAGAACACACAGGTATGGCTTCTCAATCCTGGCTGGTATTTAACCATGTTGGCCATGGAGTAGGAATGCATACTCAGGGGTGTGGCTGTGCTTCCCTTTGCCACCAGTGACCATCACCGATTTTATATTGATGCTCCGAGCTGCAATCTCTTCATTTATAGATATTATTCAAGTAAATTTGTAATAATGGTGTCAATACAGTTTCACAAGGGTTTTAGAATAATTTTTATGAGCTAGGGTCATTTTGGCAGCTCAGTTTGGCACTCTTGGGAATACCTGGGGCACATGATAAGCTCCTTCTTCATAGAGTTTTCTTCTCAAGTGAAATTGACTTTATGCTTATATAAAATAGACACTAAGCAGTAGGAAAGTGGATTGTGTAGAGTCTTACCAAACTGAGAGTCAGCTTCCATGTGCTACCTGCATTGTATCTCTCCTGGATTTTCCGTCTCCAGGTGCCCATCCAGTGCTATGTCAGTGGGCAGTTTGTTGAACACATGTCATATTTCTAGAACCTTATGAAATACAGTGAGTTCAATCTGTACTAAACTCAATTCATCCCCATATCATTACATTTCAAATAATTTAAAAAAATTACTGCCTGGGGAGATGACTCAGTTGGTAACCATGAGATGAAAATTCAGTTCCCAGAACCCATGTTAAAAAGCCAGGGTTTCTGAGAAGTGGCTCAGCACTTAAGAGCATATGATGCTGTTGGAGAGGACTGGAGATAGGTTCCTAGCACTCATGTTGGCCCACTCACAACTTCCTGTAACCCCAGCACTAGAGGAACCAACACTTTTCTGGCTTCCGTGGATCTCAAACACAAGTAGCATACACACACACACATACACACACACACACACACACACACACACACACACACACACACACACACACACACAGTCCCTAAAGCTAAAAATAAATCTGCTTTTTAGGAGGCCAGATCTCCTCTATATATATGTAAGACTGTTAGCTTGGTGTTTTTGTGGGGCTTCTAACTGTAGTAGTGGGTGTGTCTCTGACTCTTTTGCCTGCTCTTGGGACATTTTTCCTCCTGTTAGGTTGCCTTGTTCAGTGTGAGGGCTCTTGCTTTATTGTATTTTGAGTTCTTGTGTTTCCTTGATATATAAACCCGATCTTAGCCCTGTGGAGGTGAAGCTACAAAAATCCCTGGGGTTCACTGGCCAGCTATTTGGTGAGTTCCTTTCTAGTGGCAAACTCTATCTCAAAAATCCAAGGAGAAAGGTGGCCAAAGAATGACATCCAAGGTTATCCACTAACCTCCACATTCCAATGCACACATGTACCTGTACACACATTGAAGACATATTTGCAATTATATGCTTATCTATATATGTGTCAATTATTTATATTTTTATTAATAATGCCAAGTAAAGGTATTACTAGCAATTTACTGATTGCACAAAAAAGTTGCTGGAGCTTTCAATAGAAAGCTTTAATTCTTGGTGCTAGCTCTCAAATTGGGTATTTTTAATCTTCGTTTATACCTATGAGAAAAAGGAAAGCCATTGAGGTTATAAGATTTCCCCTGAGCCATAAAGGTATCTAATTGGTGATTGGTGGTTCTGGGATTCATCTCAGGTCTTCCTGGCTCTTGATCACATTGGCCTTTCCCTGAGCACCATCTTCTTTCTTCCCCACTGAATCAAGCCTTCTCGGGAGTCAGTGTGTTTACCTGTCCAGCTCAGGCTTGGCTTTGGGAGCAGGAATGACTTCACACTTTTGCTGGAGACCTGAGACTCTTAAATTCCCCGGTGTCTGGAATTACTTAGAAAATTTCACCCATTTACATCAGCACAGGTTCTGCCTGCAAACTTCCTGGTTCCACAGTCTGCAGCAGGCCCGCCTCCACCATGTATGCATGTTAGGTTGGTTTCTTATAATTTGGGTGTGTGAAAAAGGTGGCACCACTGTTTTTCAGTAGTGCTCTTTGTAGCTCCTGACATTCCTGACAGAAGATGCTACACAATAAAACTGCAGTTGAGTTTCAGCTTCTCCACTTCCCTAAAGGCTGTCATGTTGCTGGTGCCCTGATGCACTCACTGTGACAAGGCCCACAAACTGCATCTCTTCTCTCAGTGCACCAGGGTGGCCCCCTCCTCCAGCTTGCTGCTCTCCCCCAAGAAGTCCTACGAGCCAGGAGTTTTGGTATCTTCTCTCTATGCAGCCGTTCCTTTAACAGACCCAGCAAGCCCTATGAAAACTTGCATTTCTCCCAAAATTCTGTAACTTGGATGGCATTGGGGCAGCATGTAATTAATTCCAGTCACAGGTTCAGGGTGAGACTTTAATGCCATAGAAACTTTAACATGCATCACACAGAGCATAGCTGATTGTGGGCTTCACCCACGCCCAGGACACACGGCATTCTCACCAGGAAAGCATTAATGAATATCTGCTTCTGGTGCACATAGAAAACCGTAGCACCATCTGCACTGGAAGCACCTGTTCTACAATGAGGGCAGTGAAATAGGAGCCTCCAACCTGCCTGCAAGGTGCTGCACTTGTCACTGTGGAGTAGGTGACAACTAAGCTGAGGGTCTTTGCCTTCGGAAGGTTGTACTCTGTAGGGGGCAGGAAAGGATTTTCCATTGGAAGGAGTTTAAGTTCACAGTGAAACTATAGAGCAAATCTGAATTCAGTCTGGGCCACATGAGACTCTGTGTCACAAAACAAACATCTCAAAGTAAGCTACAACTGTCTTTTTTCCATTTTGTGATATTAGTGCTGTGCTAGGGAGAAAAGAGGATTCCTGAGGCTTTCTGGCCAGGCAGCATCACTGCATTGATGAGCTCCAGGTTCACAAGAGACCCTGTGTAAACAAATAATACAACACAAACTGAGGAAGACACTTGACAATGAACTCTGACCTCCATATTCATGTACATGTCTATAAGTACAAAAGCACACATAAGCACACACACACACAGAGGATATTTATAAACATAAACACAAATTTAAAATCAGTTTACAAAAAAAAGGGCAAAATTGCCATGTAGGTTGGTCTTTTGTCTCTTCAATTCCTAGGACTTAAACCAGTTCCTGGTTTAGGAGTTGTCAATTTAAACCTCCTCTGAAACCAGTCAGTTAGAACTCTATAACACTTTGTCATTATTTCCTATTCTGGATGTAGACTATACAACTATAGAAGTTTATGTCTGCTTCAATAGCATGCCATCTAAGATAAAAATTTGGCCTAGAAAATAGACAATCAGTAAATATTCCTTTTAAAATGAACAAATAAATGAATTAATTTTATTAGCTCAGTCTAGGATACAAAATAAATCTGTTCTGGATGTCTTTTTGGGATCTTATCTAAAGTCAAAGATTTGGGCTCATTCCAAATTAGTTTTCCAGATAACTATAACATTTCTTTTTTGTTTGTTGGTTTTGTTTTGTTTTTGAGACAGGGTTTCTCTGTGTTGTTTTGTAGCCTGTCCTGGAACTTGCTTTGTAGACAAGGCTGGCCTCAAACTCACAGAGTTCTGCCTGCCTCTGCCTCCCAAGTGCTGGGATTAAAGGCATGAGCCACCAACACCTGGCAACCATAACATTTCTTGAATCCACCAATACAGGATCATTGTGACTTGTTAGGTGTCTAATAACAGCAATGGTACATGTTCTGAAAACAATATTCCTTAATGGCACTATATCTGTTGTGCTGTATTGAACTTTGATATTTGAGTCTTTAAGTTTGCATAGGTTGTTTTGGTTTCTTTATCATTTTCTGAGAGTATTTCACAAAAATTTGCATTTCTGCCAGGAACGAATGTTAGCATGTACTAAGTAGATTACGAAGTGATTGCTGTTAATGAAATAGCAAGACAAAATATTGCTCAGAATGAATTAAAAGAATGAACATGTGAGAGTTCTTATCTTCTATAAATTACTTGATAATAGATTGAAAAGTTATTTTCACATGACTAAAGCAATGACCAGTTACAAGAACATGTTTAAGGGCTATGAAAAGCTAAGAGTTTATGAACACAGACTCATCATAACTCCTAATCTTAAAGGACTGTTGATTGGGCACAAAATACTACATATAGTTTAGGAGGAATATAAGGTAACAAACCCATACTTTCTAACTTATAATCATAGATGATCCTCCACTTGTTAGTAAGATAATGAGCCAAGTCTCCAGTGTGTACATTTTTAGATGTTACTAAGAGCCCATGCAATCCCCATTTGAGACATGAAGAAAGAGGGAGGAAGCCCTATCAGAGCATGATTAGAATTTGGACACATTCTGTTTGTGACTGTAACACTGCCTCTATCATATAGGCTGAAATTTCAGTTTTGTGGTTTTAAAAAAAATCAAGTAAGAATTTCATACATATGTGTGTTTTCATCAAATCTACCTCCATTGTCTCTCTTCCAACTCATGTACATCACCTTCACCACTTTGCCCTCAAAATATCATGTGATAAAAAAACAATAATAAAAAAGAAAACAAAAACCTCATTGAGGCCACTCAGTTCTATCCCTATTTGCCTAAGTATGAGTCCATGTACTGGAACATAAGTAGGGACCTGTATCCCTAAGGAAAGTGATTCTTCTTTCAGAAGGTATCAATGTGCATGAGCTCCTTAACTAGGGGTGTGATTTTGCCATCACTTTTCCCATAGAAGCTGAGATTTTGTTCAGGTGATCTTGTGCAAGTCTTATGCATGCAGACACTGGGTTCATATGAACAATATCTATGTTGTGTCAGCCACTGCCTCTGGTCCTGGAAGAACTGAGGAGGGAGGGTGATACAAATTTCTAATTTAGGGCTGAAGTCTACACAGTCTCGTGCTATCTGAACACTAATCAGTTATTGGTCTCTTTGTTAGTTGTCATCTACCATAAGAAGCATATCTGATGAATATTGAGAGGTCTAATAAATGGGTATAAAGACAAGTACTTACTGTACAGTTTAATATTTAGTAGAATAATAATACTAAGTTCTCCCCTAGGATCTAAGACCTCTCCACTCATGAGTTCTTGTTCCAGTGAACAGTAACAGACATGGGTTATGTCCTGTGGAGAAGACTTAAATTAAATCAGAATGTTGTTGGTTACTGCCATTGAAGTCATGCCACTATTGAATTAATGACCATAAATTACTAGACGTTATTGTAGTTCCCAACTGGGTAAGACTGTTGATTATTTTTCTGCCTTGAAAGGTCATATTAACAATGTAAAGTATTTACACACTCTTAGCCAGCAATAAAGCTTTTGACATGTTATATGTGTGCATGAAGTTTTTTTTTTCTACAAATGTTTTTTTTGTTGTTGTTTTGTTTTTTTATGACCAGTAACATCATGAGTGTTTCTTTACATGGCTTGTTCAGTGAGGCTAGATATATTTCTCACTGTGGACACCCCAAAATACTAAAAATGTCAGGTAAGTAGCTCTGTATTTACAGCTGAGGAAGGTGGAGTCAGGGGGTCCCCTGAATAGCAAGAAGACCCATGACAACTAAGCTTTGTGTTTGAATGAGAGGTCCTGCTTCAGTGAATAAGGTGGAAGAGTAATAGAGCATAACTTCTTACTTCAACCTTGGGGCTGAAAATTTTCACACAGATGCACACTGCACATCCATGTAGAATGGCAAAAAGGAAAATTTATTGTCTATGTGGTGTGTTTCAATTCACATATGTATTTGTGTGTATGCAAGTGTGTGTATCTGTGAACATATGTGTGCACACTCATACCTATAGGCCAGCAGACATTCTTGGATGCCATTCCTCTCATTTTGTTTTTAAAACAGAGATTCTCATTGTTCTGGAGCTTGTCAAGTAAAGCTGACTTTATGATCACTGAGCCCCAGGAATATCCCTTCCCAGTACTGGAATTACAAGTGTGCATTTTGGTGCCCAGCTTTCTTCCTTTCTATTGGTCCTCATGCTCCTCTCTCCAGCCTCTGTTTATCATTCAAAAATTCTGCAAGAAACATAAAGTATCGTTTTTTCTAAGGCATAAAAATATACCTGAATTTTTCAGAAAGTAAAAGTCTTTGAGGTCTAATTACAGAGAAATCTAGTCATCCTTCCCTTGGCCATTGTTTAGAATGCTTGTGGGAAGCCGAGACCCTGGTTAGAAGGATCCTCAGTCTCCCTTATCATATACCCAGTCTGAGGACAAACTTTTGATCATGTTCGATTTCACATGTGTTAGAGTCCTGGAAGCCCAACTGCTAACAGAATTCAAATGGCATGGGGCTGCACAGTGCACTTTCCCAGTTCTTAGAGTCTGTGAATGACCAGATAAGTTATGACTACTATTACATTCCACCTTCATCTGCCAAAGGAAAGGGAAATCAGTTCTGCCTACATCTTGACTGTAAGGCTGTTAAAAAAGATCTGCGGTCCAAATATACTCTGTACATGGATCTTTGAAATTGAACTCAGGAATGAAACATCACCTTAAGAAAAATGGTATTCTGGTGCTAATGAGGCCTCGGGAATATTTGAAACACGATTTGGGGACTCACTTCCAATTCTCCTTCACAAGCTTTCACCTTGTTAACTGAGGGACAAGAGTGAATTTTCTCATCTAGTAAGCACTGGTATATCTTTACACCAGTTTCTTTTTATATAAAATGGGAATTGACCCATCTGTACTGGCTAAAGTTCTATCAACTTGACATAAGCTAGGGTCACTGGAGAGAAGGGAACCTCAGTTGAGAAAAAGCCTCTATAAGATTGGGCTGTAGGCAAGCCTGTAGTGCAATTTCTTAATGAGTGATCAGTGTGGGAAAGCCTAGTCCATTATGGGGAGTCTTATCCTGAGTTGGTTATCCTAGGTTCCATGAGAAAGTAGGCTGAGAAAGCCATGAGGAGCAAGCCAGTAAGCAGCATTCCTCCAAGTTCTTTGTATTAGCTCCTGCCCTCTGGTCCCTGTCCTATTTGAGTTTCTGACCTGATTTCGTTTGGTGATGATATGGAAGAGGAAGCCAAACAAACCCTTCCTCCCTAAGTTGTACAATCAGCCAATTCCAGGCCCGGATAAACAGATGGGGAGTGATGGTGACATACTAACATCTCACCTACATGTGCATGTACACACACATACACACACACACACACACACACAGAGAGAGAGAGAGAGAGAGAGAGAGAGAGAGAGAGAGAGAGAGAATAGGGGTGGTGGGTGAAGAGAGGAAAAGTCCATACTTAACTCTTATATGAGTCAAAATATAAACACTATCATATTAACTGGAATTGCCTTCCAATTATGTATAAAAGCATGGATGGATTTTATGTCCAGACTCAATTCCCATTCTCCAAATACCTCCTTTTGCATATTGAGTATTCCAAAATCCAGGAAATTCAATAAATAGAGATAAAAGAAAAATTCCGAACAGTCCTGTCCATTCTTTTTGGATAAGCGGTCCTCAGCTGGTTTCAGTAAAGACACTATCTTGGTGCCATCCTAGGTTGTGAAAGTTGGACAAGTAAGACCAAAAAGACAGTTGTAAATTACTGTGAATATTATATTGATTTTTTTCTGCTGTCTTTTACTTTTTAAAATCCCTGAAAACTATTTGTGTTTATATTCATTCTTGAAAAATTGGTAAGAAAAAATAAGGATTCCCGTTCTGAGTCTATCAGCACTATCTGGGATTACTGTTAACATCTGGTGCTTTTCTCTTTCAATTTTATTAATTCTACAAATGTTTTAGAAGTGTAATCACAGATATTTATACATTAAGCTTTTTATCAGTAATGATACATAAGCACTTACTTTTCTTACTACAAATATTGGCCATTATTAATCTGTTAAATGTAAGTAATTGTACACTTATTTTATATGTGCAAAAATAGTTGTATTTTTCATTTGGAAATTATAGAGAGCAAAATTTTTAGTTACAGGCTAATGATGTAACTCAGTTAGTAGAGGCCTTATCTACCTTCAACAGAATCCAGGGTTTCATTCTGAGTACCCCAAAAGCAGAGTGATGGGAAATTCCTATAATCCCAGTATTTGAGAAATGGATAAAGGAGAATCATGAGTTCAAGGACATCCTTGGCTACATAGCAAGTTTGAAGCCAGCCTACAGTAGGTGAGACCCTGGCTTAAAATGATTATTATTATAAGCAAATGAAATTCTGGAGGCCACAGATACCTGCTGGTAATATTGAAGATATTTTCCTCATCTACTTATGTATAATTGTGAGTCAGCCTCATTAAATGCCACGATGGAAAGACTTGTCATTTCCCATCAAGAAAGAAAGAATATGCTGACCAATAAATACACAATATTTCTTGATACCTAGAAATTTGATCTTGAATAAATTGAAATAATCCTTCTAACAGATGGGCCAAATTTTCCACCACACTATCCTTCTCAGAAAAAAATTGAAGTAATGTAAATGGGACATGATAGTCCCAAACTCAGAATCTGTCTTCCTGGGATTTTCTTGGCTATCCACGTGTGGGAACCACAACAATATCACCCTCTGAACTGTTTTCCCATGTAAACCATGGTTTTCCATGTCCAGTATAATATACTGCTTCAAAGACACTTAAATAGCAATTAAACTAAATATTGGTATTAAAACAAGGCACCTATAAGCTGTAATGATAAGGATGGTCTCTGTGAAAGACTATGAATGCTTAATGACCAAGCTCAATGGCAGTGTGGACTATGTGTGATATCAATGAAAGATCCAGCTCATTCTCAGGCATGATGTTAAGAATATACACATGGTTAGCAGAAGTTTCCTTTTAGGGTGGTTTACTTAATTTTATCTCAGCATTCAGTCTTAAATTGGCAACATTTCCCACTATCTCTAAACCCCCTCAAAAAATTATTGCTTTCAAATTACCTAGCAAATGTTGAGCCAAAGAGAAAAAGCTTCAGTTTTTTTAAGGTTTTGGAAAATTACAATTATTGAAAAATAAAGCAAAAAGAATCATATTAAAAAGCATTCCAGCAAAAACAAGGGAGAAACTGAACAAAATTAAAATATGAGCACTTAAATATTCCCAAACTTAATTTCTAAAATTTCTAATTGCATGCTGGAATCTCTTGTCTCCCAGGTAGGATATTTTGATGCAGTTCCTGTTGCCTAATTAGATATGTTCATATTCTGAATCATAGGAGAATGAAATCAGTAAATCCAATGATTTGGCATAAATCTAAATTTAATAAAACTTGTAAACAAATCATAGGGATCATCTATTTGACAAGTCTTATTGTGTAAAAATATTAGTCAAAGGGGAAGAGGGAGATTGTGAAAAGAGGAAAAATTGTACATCTGGAAATAAGATGGGCTTAAGTGTTTTAAAAATTATTAAAACAATTCAAGACTGAGGATTCCCTTAATTTTGTATTTCATTGGAATTGGCCAGCAGTCTTCACACCTTAGAAGACTATTTTCTATGTTTAATCAAATGAACATCTTCAGGTCACACCCATTACAGATTGTGGTTTTCTCCTCTGAAGAAAACTGTCTACAATTTGAAAAATGTAGCCATGACGCATGGCAGAACTAACACACTGATTAAAGTAATTAGTAAGTAAGATAAATAGTTAGTTTCCTTAATTTATTTTACGTATTTAAATAATCTGTAGTTAGATCTTAAAAGAATTATTATTTAAGGAGATATAGGCACGTAATGCCAAGCTTAACAACCAGAGTTCAATTCCTGGAACACATAGCTATAAAGAGAGAACCAACTCTTCCAAGTTGTCCTCTGACCTCCACATATGGTGAGGACACATGTGCAGCACCTCTCATTTGGCACATATATAAATAAATATGTTTAATTTAATTTTTGGAAATTATTCTTTCAAATTGATGGCTAATTGTGATAATCTAGATGTGTTGTAGCTCTCACATGACCACTTGTAAAATGAGAAGTTTCCACCCAGTACCACTCTTTTGAAAGGGTGTAAAAATTTAGGAGGTAGGCCATCTCCAGAGGGAAGAAGATCATTGAACAGATGATTGTGAGGGTCCTGTCCAGTCCATGGTACCTCCCTTTCTCTGCTTCCTATCTGCCTTGAGGTGAATAGTCTCCTCTACAAGTGCCTGTGCACCAATACATTCAGCTGCAACTAGAGCCCAAGGAAATGGAGCCAGGAAACCACTGACAATCTCTGAAAACCACGAGCTTCGATGAATAATTCCTCCTTTCATTTTGCTCTTTTGGAAATTTTGATGATTGCTAAATAATGTTAACTAACATAATTCAGTATGTAGATGCCTGTGTGTTCACATATTTCTATGAGTGGATGTGTGTAAAGATGCATCAAAGTGTGGATGCATGTGTGCACTGGCCATAAGTCATTGTAAAATGTCTTTATTAGTCAGTATCCATCTTATGTTTCAGACAGGGTTTCCCACTGAGTGTGCATTGATTATTCTACTAGCCTTGAAGGACAGAGAGACCCAGAGACCCTTCTTCCCCTGACTCCACAGCACAGAAATCAAAGGTGCATGCTGCCGTCCTAAGCTTTTAATTTGAGTCCTCTGTATCGAACTCAGGTTGTTATGCTTGCATGGCAAGTCCTTACCCAACTGAGCCATCTCCCCAGCTCCCTCTGAAAAATAATTCTGAGAAATAATTGTATTATTAAAATTGATTTCATTACTCTTTAAAAACGCACCATTAAAATAAAGTCAATATCTTACTTAGCAAGTAAACATTTTCTAAAACTATCATCTTTGTTAGCCATGTCTGTAATCTCAACAATCAGGAAGGTGAGGCAGAGGAATCACATGATTTAGGCCAAAATAGGTCTTATTTTTTAAAAATTTTTATGCCTAGAAATAACCACTCTGTGTTATATATGAAGGCCTTTCATTTTCTCCCACCCAACACTCCATGCACAGAATATAGGGTGCTACTCACTTCTTGAGTTATACTTGCTGGTAAAGGTGTCCCTGTCTCTATGCCATCCTGATATCTTGCTATCTATGTCTAACCTAAATAGAGGAACTTTCTAATCTTATATTTAAAAAAAAAACAACAAATCACACTGAAGTCTTTTGAAAGGTACATTCTGAATATTTTGGGCAATAATAGTAATAAAAAATCTAATGCATAATTTAAAAAAATTAACAGGCCTTAAATAACTTAAAGAAAAAGAGCAACGGGGCTTTGTAGGAAGATAATGTTCAGAAAATTAACTGAAGG
This sequence comes from Cricetulus griseus, assembly GCF_003668045.3. Classification (NCBI taxonomy): domain Eukaryota; kingdom Metazoa; phylum Chordata; class Mammalia; order Rodentia; family Cricetidae; genus Cricetulus; species Cricetulus griseus. The sequence goes on from NC_048598.1 coordinate 72,786,102, forward strand.
GTGAAAATTATTGGAGAATAATTTTATTTTTTGTTTAGTCAATTTTTTTTTAAAGCTAAGGCAGATCTTGGATCTTTGCCATGTCTGAGGCTTTGTGCATAACGGTGCAACTCTCAAAGTAAAGAGGATATATATGCCTTTATAAGAGTCTTTTGGTGATAACCCCCCACACACACACACACACACGGCTTTGGACACAATTACTAAGCAAGTGTGTGTGTGTGTGTGTGTGTGTGTGTGTGTGTGTGTGTGTGTGTGTGTGTGTGTTGAAGCTCCTGCAGGTAGTGGTCTTAGAAGGCATCTCTTCGTGCTGAACAGTGGGGCTTAAACACTCTGGATAGATTTCAGATTGAACAGACAGTAGAGCAGAGACATAGAGGTGAAATAGCTTAAGACCAAAGATGATAGACAGTCATAGTCTTCATATGAAGAAAAGCATGGGGCAACTGAGAGAATATGTGAGAGACATGATATTGACTGCAAGATGCAAAGGACTATAGGAATGAATAAAGTAGGTCATGTCAGGACTGAGAAGGAACTTTATACAATAAACTGCTAAAAAAGAATTGGAACCTGAATTTGATCTCTATCACCCATATAAAAAGCAGATGTGTTGGTGTGTGTTTGCAGTTCCAGTGATGAGGTAAGGAGATCCTGGTGGCTTGCTGCCAGATAGTCTAGCCTAATGGGTGAGCCTCACTTCCCAGGAAGAGACCCTCCCTACAAAACAAGCTTGCATGGCCACTGATGAGTGGCATCCAAGTTTGACCTCTGACTTACACACACACACACACACACACACACACACACACACACACACACACACACACACACGTGTGTGTAAATGTATTTATATATAAATACATTAACATGCACAAACACATGCATATGTTACTAATTCAACAGTGAAAAGAGTGTGCTATGTCATATTCATCTTGATGCTGATGCTCTCATTGAACTTAGTTACATTTCTGTAGGTGAGACAGGCAATTTGTAATTACTCAAGACATTTTTAATGATGTCTTATTATTATATATATTTGAACACTGTACTAATCCCCAGGAACAAGGTTTTGGGCACAATTGCTAAGCACAGTGACAATAAACAAAATAACAAGAAACATTTTAGCACTGTCAATGTTATGAAATAAATACAATTGGGTAGGTTTTCATAAAAATGCTTGCACTAGAGTTAGATTTTTTTAAGGAGTTTGGATATGTCTCTTGGAAAAGTAATGTGTGCATTTTGTGTAACATGATAAATAAAAGACCCAGAGACAGATATTGGGGTTCAAGCTTCAAGCTGAAGAGAAGCAATGCAGGAGGCCACTAGCTCTTATCTCTACTTCAAACTGAAAGGTGATCCTGGCTCCACCAAACCTCAGACTGTAATCCCAGACTGCTATTTTCTCCTGATGATGGCTGGAGAATCCTGAGACTGACTACTGAAGACCCTGCTTCTATCTTTTATACATCTCTAGTGCTGGGATTAAAGTTATGAGCTCTGTTACTCTTTTAGACTGATTCATTCTCATGTAGCCCTGGGTGGCTTTGAACTAACTGAGATCCATCTACCTCTTTATCCTGAGTCCTGGGATTAAAGATGTGTACCACCACTGCATAGTTTCTATAGCTAACTAGTGTGGCTAGCTTTGCAAACTGACCTCCAGTGGCTTTATTAGATCAAAAACAATATATCACCACATATTTGTCTTCATTTCCTTTCCTACTGCTACAATAACATACTCTGAAAATTGCAGCTTAAGGTTTGTTTTGGGTCATAGTCCCAGGTTACTGTCCAACACAGTAACTTCAAGACAATAGAAGTTTATAGGAACTGCTCATATCACATATGCAATCAGAAAGCATAGAGATGGATGCATGCCAATGTTCAGCTAACTTTCCATTTTATACAGTTTAGGATGCCCAGTCCAGAAAAAGGTTCAGCCAAGAATAAAGACCAGTGGATGTTCTATTGCTGTGAAGAGACTCCATGGACATGGCAAGTCTTACAAAGGAAAGCATTTAACTAGGGCTTGCTTACAGTTTCAGAGCTCTAATTCATTGTCATCATGGTAGGGCAAGTGGTAGCAGGCAGACAGATATGGTGGTGAAGAAACAATGGAGAGTTCTACATCTGGATCTCTAGGCAGCAGGACAAAAGAGACATTTGAAACCCTGAAGCCCACCCCTACAACACACTTTAGCCAAAATGGCCATATCTCCTAATCCTTCTCCAGTAGCTCCACCCCCTAATAACCAAGCATTAAAATATATGAGCCTATGGGGGGGCATACCCATTCAAACCACCACAAGCCTCCACACAGCAAATAACAAAATCAAGGTGGTCCCCCAGAAGCATGCCCAGAGCCCATCTCTCAGGTGTTGCTGGATTTCATCAACCTGACAATTAACACTAAGTGCTACAGGACTGTAGCATCGCTGAGTGCTCACCCTCATCCTACAGTAGCAGAGGAAAGGTAGTCCAGACAGAAAGAATGATGTCCAGGAGAAGAATAGGCTGGATGTGATATCCTAAGAACTAGAAGAAATGTTGTGCCTGCCTGTAGGGGAAGAATAAGAAAGAGCGGGACACAAGAAAGGGACATAGAAATTATTAGAGACCAAAACAGAGCCAAGGCTTCTAAGTTTTGAAGACATTTGGAGATAATTGCTGTAGGCAGCTCTTAGACATTTTTTGCAGTGGGTTGAAATAATTGGGGAAGCCTATTTATTATCTTGTAGTGAACCAGTGAGTCCATTCTTAGTCATTCAATGTGGACTGGGGATGCATCTGATTTATCAGTGAGTCCACTCTTGTAATTCAGTGTGGACTGGGATGCGTCTGTGTTCACAACATGATGAAACAGCCTGAGTGTAATGTTTGGAAATACTCTATAATATTGCACAGAACTAAAGACCCAAGTTGGAGGTGATCTACACAGGTACTCTCTCCCTCTCTCTCTCCTTTCCTCCTGCCCACCTCTCTCCCCCTCTCTTTCTCTTCTTTTCTCCCTCTCCTTTTCCCTCTCTTTCCTTCCCCTCCTTTTCCTCTTCTCATCCTCCTCTCCTTCTCCATCCTCTCAACTAAAACATACTTTTAAATTATTTGTATACAAGTGGACATGGCAAACTCAGAAATCAATCTTGGGTTTCATTTCTCAGGCACCTTTTATCTTGCTGTGCACAGATCTTAGACATTTTAAAAGTGGAATGAAATAATTACAGAAGCTTATTTATTTTCTTATAACTAACCAGTAAACTGTCTGTTACTATCACTCCAGTGTGAACCTAGATGTGTCCTTGTCCAAAATGTGATGGACCATTCCCCGTCTTTTGAGGACTCTCACTTTCCTGAAGTTCTCCAAGTACACTGTGGTGGTGTTCCAGTGTGCCCAAGGGTCTGACATGTCTTTATTTCCTCAGCAATGGAGTACAAGTGCACACCACCATGTCTCACTTTCTTGCATGGTTTCTGGGGATCCTTCTCATCTTTCATGTGCAGAAAAACACTTCTATTGTTGATAAAGATGTTTTCTCTCTCATATTTCAAATGGATAGCAGTGGATGAGTGAGTTGCTTACATGAGTGGACAATGTGTGGTGTGTTGAGACGAGCTCAGAGTCCCTGTGTGGAGACCTCAGTCCTAGCCTTGCGAGTTTGAGTATATGACAAAGTAAGATTATTATTTCAGAAATGAGTTAATTTTCCCTCTGACAATCCAAAGTTATTTTGATATGGTTTGATTTTTCTCTCAGCCTTTTTCAGGATGGTGATCAAGCATGAGAAATGAGCAAATGAGAAAATTTTAACCTTTGTTTATTTTTGAAATAGTTTCTCTGTTTAGTCCTGGCTGTCCTAGAACACGTTCTGTAAAACAGGCTGGCCTCAAACTCAGAAATATGCCTGCTTCTCCTTTCCAAGTGCTGGGATGAAAGGTGTGTGCCTGGCAAGAGAATTTTTATAGTCAACCTAAGACAAACATAATTTTTAGATAATTTATCATGTTGCATAGTAGGTTCATACATTCAAAGCATCTTTCTTGGGTGTGGTAGGTGCAGCTCAGCCCTGTAGCTCATGCTTGACTCATGTGAACTCAGCAATAAAAACACAGAAAATCTTAAAGCTGATACACACACCTGATCCTTCTCTGCCTTTGATGGTCCATTCTCATTTAGTTATTCTACACACGTGCTTGTCTACTTCTGTCAATATCATATAGAATGCTATTTGATGAATTGGAAGGGAAGTGCTATTTTTATTCCTTGCAGTTGATTAAGACAGTCAACATTAACGACTCACAACAGGCTGTGGAGATGGTTTTTTGGGAAAGCATTTACCAGGCACATGTTATGATATGAATTTGAACCACAGAACTCACATCAGATCCATGTGGGGACAGGCGTCCTCTTGTCATCCCATCTTATGGGAAACAGAGACATGAAGCCACCCATGAAGGCTGGCTAGCTAGACATGCCATGATGTGTAATTCCAGATTCTTCTCTCTTAATATATGATGTGGAAAACCATTAAGAAGAACACCCTACAACAGATCTCAGGCTTCCACAGACATGTATATATTTATGTATCCACCCCATACATACCCCACACACACCAGAGTCCATATACAGGCAAATAATATATATATATATATATATATATATATATATATATATATATATACATATATATATATGAATATAAAAGAAAAATAGCTTGAAATACAAGTGATTTAATAGTATATTTTTTAATCAAATTCACAAGACATAATTGGATGCTGGACTATCTTCTGCCTTGCCACACAGAACAAGTAGATACAGCCTTGCAACAGTGGGAGAAACAGATCCAGAGTAGAGAACACACCTGCTCAGCTGCTCAGCAACTATGTAACATTCAGGTGTCAATAGGATGCCAACCAGCTTAGCTTTTGCATCCAAGGACAATGCAGGATACATAGTGGCAGAGAGAACTATTTCTGTCACCATTCCTCTTCTGTCAACAAATATCTGTCTACCCTGTTCCACCTCACATGCATCCTCACCTGCTCTTGTCTCTGCCCCTCATCCAGGAAGTACTATTCCAGGTCAGTCACACACAATTCCTCATATGTTCTTCTCTCTCCTACTTTACTCAGTGACAACTCACTTTGTGATACCAGTTCTAATTAGATTAAATACTGAACATAAATTGTTCATGATACAACCTTACAATATCTCAAATCTAAGTGCAACAATCTGCTTTGCAGACTGCAGTTGAAGCATGTAAGACTTCCTCCCTCTTAAACCATTGCCATATGTACAGAGTACATACACAACTGTCCATGTGCTTGGATAAAATGGCTGACCACAGCAATCAAAGGAAGGAAGAGCTTCTTTCCAGCTCAGGGTTGTAGATCACCATTGCAGAGAAGACATGGCAGCCGGAGCATAAGGCAGCTGGTCATATGGCATCCAGCCAGGAAGCAAAGAGAGATGGATGCTGGTGCTCAGCTGACTGTCTGCTTTTTGCTCAGTTCAGGACACCAACTCATGGAAGGTTGCCACCTACATTCAGTGTGGGTCATCCCATCTCAACTCAATCAAGAAACTCCCTCACAGATACGGCCAGAGTCTTCACTGTTTTTGTTGTTATTGATTATAGATCCTGACATGTTTGCAACCAATGTTAACTGTAACATATAATCTTGCTCATAGTGAAGCTACTGGTGAAGTGGAAGATGCATGGGAAAAATGACCTTTAATCACACTGCTCCAAACTAACACTTTCTGACACTTGTGTCTCAATGCTGGAAATTCCTTGATGGTACTTATCCAATTCCAGATGAGTCTGGGAAGTTGAAAGATGCCCGGAATATTTAGGATGAAGACATCTCCGTGTCACATTACTACTAAACACTTTGTCTTTGAAAATAGTGTTCGTACTCATGACTTAAGAATAATTCCAGCTCCCTCTCAAAACTGAGACAGCTGAGCCCAGAGACATTTCAATTTTGTGGATGAAAAAATGGGAATGGGAATATATCAGTCCTCTTTTGCACTGGCTTCACCCACTATCACTGAGCATCAATATTCCAGCAATCAGGGAAACACACAATAGGGAGGAAGGAAAATAAACTGATAAACAATGGGGGGCATTGAGAAAGCCCCAGAGGGGTAATCATTCCAAGGCTGCTGTGCAGTAGGAGCCCTTGAAGGAGGGCAGGTTGAAAGAGCCCCGGAGGACAAGAGAGGCAGGATGTGATTAGGTACCAAGGTTCTCTGTCTCCACTGTCACACTGTGTAATTTTCTTCCCCCAGCGGAGATGTGAGCAACATCTGTTCATCCTTGGCAACCAATGGGTGACAGGTTTCTCAAATGTATGTGGTGACTGTAAAGTAGCCACATTAAGGAGTCCTCACCCAGCCTAGATAGTGTCTTTCCCATCAGCACGTAGATGGAGCCTTCTTTTTCTACTATCCCCAAGCCTGTATACCCTAGTCCTACCCTTTTTAATACAATTAGGGCAATTTTTCATACAAATTGGTGGCAGTAGTGTAGCTATGCTCTGGGGAGAGTTCAGGGCCCCTCCCTGCCCCTCCCTCTTAGAGAGAATGTGAACATTCCCCAGGCTCCACAGTGATGTACTCTCAAAAGTAGGCATAGCTGATCCTGTAAAGATGGTGGTGTTTACAGTTTTGCAGGATCATGTTAAAAGAACTGGAGAAATTCATCCATAGCAAAGTCAGGAAGGTTCTTATTCAGAAACAAAAGATGCAAGATACAGAGTTATTCTGCTGTAGAGAACAGCAGGAACTGAATGAGATTGAGCCAAGGTTCTTGCTAACAGCCTAGCACATTGTTTTGTGGGTCCATCAGCAGAAGATGGATGCTAGGGTAGGGTGGGCTGAAGGTGGGTTTTCTGTGTTGACTGACAGACTGGATTATGGAAGCCTTTGTTCAGTGCAAACCTCATTTCCCCAGATATATATGACTTTAATTATTCCCATGCTGTCTTCGTTTCTTTTCCTGTTGCTGTGGTACAACACTCTGATAAAGGAAACTTAGGGGAGAATAACCTTTATTATTCTGACTCACAACCAAGGATATGATCATATGGTCCGTCATGGCAGAAAAGTCAAAGTATGAACTTGAAGTGGATGCTCACCATATATCCACAAGCAGGAAATAAAGGTCAATGAATACATACCAGTGCCCAATTTCTTTTCCCAGTCATTCATTTCCAGGTAATAAATGGTCCCACCCACACTGGTCAGGTCTTCCTCCTCAATTGATATAATCAAGATCATCTTCCCAGAAGGGCTTAGAGGTCCACCTCCCAGGTGATTCTAGATTATGTCAAATTGACAACACTGGCTATTGGACATGTTAGTCATGAATAGGCATAAGATGGCAAATAGGGAATGTTTCTTAAGTGTGTTTCATTAGATACTGTTTGCTGTACTATACATGTTTCTAGAAGTCAAGGCTGAGTTGGCCCAATAGTTCTGAAATATGGTCCACCATGTGAATGACTAATAGAGAGTTATGAAGGGTTGCTGGGGACCTATAAGTTACAGACACCACCTGTTTTATTTGGAGCAGTTCAGTGCAGTTGGGGGGTCTTATATTGCTAAGTACATTGCTGGAACAGGGGAAGTAAATGGCTCAAGTCCATTGGGGTTCTATGTTGCTGACTTCTTTATATTGCCTGCCTGTATCCTGATTCCAGAGAAAAATTCATCAGGCTAAGAGAAGAAGTGTAATGGGGGTGAGCGGTCATCACATCTGCTCACAGATGGACAGCAGAGTCCTGATGCGGGGGGGGGGGGGGTTATGAAAGCAAAGCAGCAGGCTTGATGGAGGTACAGCTGCAGGTTGGTGGAAGAGCCACTTTCAGTTTACAGGTAACTTTTAAATCCTCATCCTTCAATCCCCCAGCCTCTGCAGCCTGCAGGACTTGGCTGTATGCCTTGCCTGTGGTAACAGTTGCTTCTCAGTGGGTTCTCTAAAGGGGAACGGAGAGCCATGAGGAGGTGACTACACTTTCAAACCTTCCCAACATTGGGTCCATCAATATCCTGTCCAGCAAGGGAAGGGATTCACAAGTTCCCATTTCTCCCTAAGGACAGATAGGCATTATAGAGTGACTTGGAGGTGTGTGTGTGTGTGTGTGTGTGTGTGTGTGTGTGTGTGTGTGTGCACGTGTGGAGGGGTGGGGAGTTCATTCGGTGTTCTGGTCTGGTCACTGGAGATTCTGGAAATACATCTACCCTCCTGTAAACAGCCTTAATGTAACTAAATAGATTGTGGTGACTGGGGAGGGTGTATGACAGCATTAGAGGACTAGTTAGGAAGTAGACAGAGATTAGCAGGGATGGGAAATGAACATGATTAAAATTCAGTATACATGGATGAAAACGTAATAAAACCTATTTTATAAAAATACTATATGCTAATTAAAAATAAAAGACAAAAATGATAAAGAAATGGGTTGGGATGGTGGCTCAATGGATAAAGGCACATGCTGCAAGGAATGATGACCTGAGTTTGATCTCTGGGATCCACATGATGGAAAGAGGAAACCAAATCCTGCAGGTGTCCTCTGACCTCTACACACACACACACACACACACACACACACACACACACACACACACACACACACACAGGCATATATGCTGCACTTCTATAGTAAATAAGTGAGTAAAAAGTGTAATTGAAATACGGCCAAAAGAAAAAGGTAAAACTTGCATTCCTTTCTAAACATGCTCTTTGAAGAAGGTATTGGATCTAAAAACACCCATGTTTCCAGTCGATTTGTGCCTTGGTCATTAAGTGACAAGGCATCATGCTTTACAAGGACAACTCTTTTGCTTGGGTGATGGACTGCATAATGCTTGCACTTGATAGCAGTGAATATTTTCCTTGCAGAGGCAGTATATAATCTCCCAAAATTGGACAGCTGTATTTGCCAAATAAAGTATAGTATCGATCAACCTCTCAAATTATTATACAGTGTGATCTAAAATTGTACTATCCATTTAGTCCTTTTCCATCTCACCTTTGTTCCCACTGCAGATTCTTACATTCAAAAGGAATCACTAATGAAGTCTTTATTCCTAGTGTGCTGTTATTGGATCTCCTACTGAAATTAAATCTTTATATTATTATGAAAATTGATCTCTGTTTTATTACACATATCATCTTTTTATGTTACACAGATCAACTGACTTACTACTCTTTATTTTTTCTGACACTTCCTCTTACATCATTTTGTTAAAAACAGGCAGGGCATCCATTCATGTCCCATTCACTATAAGGATGCTGCAAACATGTCTTAGACGCTCCTACCTGATCATGTCCTACCTTTCCCAGTTATTAGTATCATTGTGTCCCTATGTGGTCTCCCCCCCCCACTCTCCTTCTGTGTGTGTTTGTAGGAGAGAGAGGGAATGCAACTACATGATGGGACAGCCTTAGTAGACTTCCTAGTGGAGGCCTTACTCACTCTATAGAGCAGATGGGAGGAGGGGGTTAATAGAGGGAATGGGAGGAGAGGGAGGAACTAGGATAGGAATGTAAAAAATACATAAAAATCTAAACAAATGAAATGAAAAACAAGAGACAGGGAGAGAGAGAGAGAGTGCGCACTAGAGAGCTCCATCTTACTTTTGAGAGGTGGTCTTTCACTGAAGATAAAACTTGCTGATTAAGCTAGATTAGCTGGGCAAGAGCCCCAGACATCCTTGTCTCCTTTTCCCCAATGCTGGGATTCCAGGACACAGTGCTTTGCTTTGGTTTTTAAGTGAAGAGGATAGAAATGAGCCAGGTGTTCATGCAAAGGAGGCAACCACTTTAATGATTAATCCATTTCTCCAGCCGCAGACACTTGTAACTTCTTTTGAAATTTCGTCAGAATATTTCGGGTGACTTATTTGTGGGCCCATGCTAAAGCTCTAATGCAGGGTAATTTGGGGAAGATGTCCTCCACAAGTAATACCTTAAGGGAAAATTTCTCTGATGTGAAATGTTATAGACCAGTTGTGTGCCCTATACCTCTGGTTTGCATATTGAAGCCCTCACTCTCAATGTGACTATATTTTGGAAACATGTTCTTTAAGCTTAAAGACAGTTATTAGGTATGGATGTAATTAAACAAGAAGATAGAGAAGTGTCAAGAGGACGTATCTATAATGCAGCTGTCTACAGACCAAGGAATGAGCCTCAACATAGGCTTTGCCATTGGGAATGCTGAATAACAATTCTTACCTCTGTAAATGCAAAAAGATGTCAATGGGTTAAGCCATTCAGCTTGTAGTGTTTTGTCATAGCATCTTAGTATCAATGAATGAATGATAAGAAAATAGCACAGTGAACAAAGTGCTTGCTTCACAAGTATGGGAATCCTGGTTTGTATAACCTAGTTTCTTCACGATAAGTCTTTACTCCAGGCTGCCCTGCTGCCTCAATGACAGAACAGTGCTTTATTCAACAATCAATAAGATAAACATACACAGAAGGTCGTCTCCCATCACTAGTTTCCATTTTTTAAAAAGCATGCCAGTGTGTTCCTGTAACCACACCTTGGGGACAGGACACAGAGGATTCTTGAGGCTGACTGGCCAGCCAACCTAACTGAAATAGTAAGATCCAGGCTAAGTGGAAGAACCTGCCTCAAAAATTAAGGTGGAAAGCAAAAGAAGCTACTTAAGCTTGACATCTTGCATCTCTCCACATGTGCACACACAGGAAAGTGCAGAAGCAACATGCATAAAGAAAGGATGCATGAATGAGTGAATGAATGAAAGGGCCTCCTGCTCTTTTGATCTGTTTTACACAAGGGTCCTGTCTTCTGCATCTGTAGATTTAGAACCTTCATTGTCAAGGTGATTTGGAGTATAAGTGATGCAGGAGAATCCTTAAGTAATAAAATTGATGCTATGGGGGATTTAATAATGAACTTGCTTTGCAAATATGAATTTACTCAAAGCAGAATTTAGCTAAAGGAGTACTGCCTTCAATAAGCCTGGAAGTAGCACACAAACAAGGCTTGTTAGGAACTATAGGAAAGAGGATTTTGTGCCATAATTAAAGTTTGAGTTGCCGAAAAGTGTTTTGTTAATGCTTATATACCAAGATTGACTTTCAGTTAGTATCCATCCCAACAAGAGATGATAACCCTAACATACAACCCATCTCCTATCATCTATGGATGTGTCTCTAAGGAATAGCTCAAAAGAGCAGCACTGGGTCACAATCACCATTAACTGACCTCCCCATACTCTCAGAAAAAGCATAATTCTGCCAGGTGAGCAAGACAACCCCCACTATTTGCAAAGAACAACACTGGCATGCTTAAAAAATAATTCCAGTAATATTTTTTGCTGTGTAAATCCCAGCTCTGTCCAAGCGGCTAGACTTGCAGTCTCCTGTCTCTGTTTAAATTGCTCAAAGTGAAACCTGGAGCTGGGGCATGAAAGGGAGTTAAAGATGACAGCCTTATATAAGCCTAGGGCATAGGTTCTCAACCTTCCTAATGTTGTAACCTTTTAATACAGTTCCTCATGTTGTGGTGACCCCCAACCACAAAATTATTTTTGTTGCCATTTCATAACTGTAACCTTGCTGCTATTATAAATTGTAATGTAAATTCTTTTTGTATTCAGGATAGTGTGAAAGCCAAAGTTACATTTTAAGCTTTAACCACTATGCTTAAGAGATCCATCAGACAAAAATGCCTCTGATATGCAAGCCTCTTACCCAAGGACAGACAATTCCTGAAATGCTGGAATCTATTGTTTATGGGAGACAGTCACTGCTAAAACAAGTTTTTTGACCCATCTACACCAGATGTCCTTGATCTCTTATGGTGGGAGGTTCAAAAGCTGGAGGTCCATCAGTTTGTATGCTTGCCCCTGATTGGAGTTGATGGAGTTCCATCAGGATGTATGCTTGCCTCTGATTGGAGTTGATAGGAAATGCAATGAATTATGTGTTTTTCTTCTTAAGCCTCTTCAATCTGTTGTTCTGGTCATTTTCCCAGGGATATGTGTGTGGACCTGGCTGCAGCCCATCCGCCTGGCCAGTATTTAATTAAGACTGGCTTCAAATTTGGCATTAAACTGTGGAAGTGGTCTTTTTCTCTATGGATGGGATTAATAATAGCTGATATGCCACCCCTATAAAAGAGTCATCTTACCTCCCCTCCAGGCAAAGGGGTCGTGACCCACCTGTTGGGAACCCCTTGTCTAATACATAAGTTAACAAAATTTTCTCTCATGGCTGATCCTCCTTGAGAATCAGCCAGAGCCTTATCTATGCTGTATTAGTTAGTTTTTTTTTTTTTTTAAATCTGTAAGTGTGAAGTTTTATTTATTTTTTTTTCATTGGGAAGGCATAGTATTCCTATAACAGGAGTAAGCCAGCACAGTGTGAGGGTGGCTTAATTCCACAGCCTCTAAACCAGTGCACTTGGTGAAGTACACCTTGCCTCTCAGTTGCTGGTTTGAATCTCATCTTCCCCTGCTCTGTTTATCTTTCCTGGAATTGGTTCCTGGGTTTGGTCTTAGTATTCTAACTATACATGTTTGATCTTTGCCTTCATAAAGGTGCAAGTCCCCACCAACTGGTTCATTCCCTAGCTACCCTGTTTGACATTAGATGACAAGTGCCATGAAATTGTTAGACCCCTGGAAAACTCAGGTATCCGGGGTCCCAGGCCACAACCGTGGACACCCCAATCACCAGGCAGATTCGAGAGCTTTCTGCAAACTGATGAGGCTTTATTGTTTTTTAACGAGCTAACCCCATGTTAGCTCAGGTATTTCACCCACCCGCCATGGCAGATGGCTCGCAAAAGACAGCTCCTAGGGCCTCCCGAGAGATCTTGTAGGGCAGCATAAGGGGCGTGTCTAGGGGTACTCACAGGCTCAGGATTGGTGTGCCTCCAGGCTTGGAGGGCTTGCCCTGTGTTGATTGGTCAACTGGTTGTTATGGCCCATAGGCCCTGCCAGGGTGGTTGCTATGCTCTATGCATGATTGCTGTGCACTTGTCTGTAAAGTACACCCAGGATCGTAAAGCATAGTGCCACCAGCTAACTTCTGATTGGTTCCTTGTCACGAGGCAGGCGTCTGACTTTCTAGTGTCTAGGACAAGGTCAGACAAGCATGTGTTCGGCCGTTATGGCTGCTGAAATGGGAGCTGGTCCCTTCAAAATGTTTTCTACCACCTGTTGCATGGAGTTTTTCCTCAGGTGATAAGAAGAGGTTGTCGATGTGGACTGTGCCCCAGTATCCATGGAAACTACAGTATAACAATAGAGAGGAAGACAGGTCTATGGTGATGGTAATGGAGCTATTGACACTCCCTAGTAGATGGATGAGACTCAGCAGACCCTCACCTGAGAGTGAAGCTTTTATTTCCCCACCTGCCTCCTCAGTTGCAAGTGATTTTTGAATACTAAAAGGAAGTAGATGGTTAATTGAAAGCAAGGTTAAGTGGCTGTTTCCATGAGGTCATCATCCATGATAGGGTGGGACTTTGTCATGACACATCTGTTTTGAGGTCTCATATGATCCTGTAAGTAACCCTCATGTATGAGCTTTAAAAATGTCTGATGAACCTATTGGTCTTACCAAGTCGGATTTTATTTAGTGAAAGTCTAATTAGTCTGTCGATGCTGGCAGAATATCTAGGCTATCTATCTAGGGTGAACAGTAGTTTGTTCGTTTCTCCCTAGGAAAAGCTAACCAAACACCAGCTTCTGCTGTGCCTTAGAAGTTCCCTTGCCCCTTTTCATGAATAGTCAGGAGACTGACTTTTGTTGTTGTTGTTTGGAGCCTACTAGGTCAGGTCACTTATTTGCATGTGGAGAAGAGTTAATGCAAAAGCTTGGTATCACTTTCTGGAATTGACTCAAATATACTAGAAGCAGTATGCACACGTAGACAGATGCTAAGTGGACATATGTGTATAAATCTGTGTATTCAAGCAGAACACATTTTCAGATGGTAATTTCTCAAACACATGTGGATTCACCTTGCATAGTCCTGTGCCCAGGCTTCCAAAAGATGAAGAGGCAGTTTACCCATGAGAGCAGCCATTGAAATGTCTAACCCATCCTCTGAGGATGTTATTGAGTTCCAGGCCACTAGAAAAAGACCAGACTCAATTCAAATTGTAATTAGCTAAATTTACTAAAAACATGATAACAGCATGCCACCCAGAAGGTACTAAAAGAGGGCCTTTTAAAGGTGGAGACCACAATTATCTCATTTCTGTGGAATTTTCAGCAGCCAGAGAAATTGCTACACTCCCCTCAGCTACCTGAGTAGATGTCTCTGTACACAAAAAATAATAGCTGCTTCACTCCCCTGTATAGAACAGTGATAAGTGAGTTTTACAGAAGCCAAGGCAAGGGTTAATTATCTCATAGCACTTACACCATTCTGGGGAGGGTGTAGGTTGCTAGGAGTTCATGTTTCAGGAATTTAGGGTAAGGTCAACAGCTAGTAAGGATGGTACCTGGTACAAAAGGAGTTTCCTTCAGCCATCCCAATGTCAGGAGCAACAGTTAGTGAAACTCATGATCATCAAGCAAGTGCTCCATTTATAAGAGAAAGAAAAAAAAAAGATAATTAGCAAAACTTTTGTTACTGTCTATTTCTATAGAACATTAATATATTAGATTATAGTTTCCAGTTATTTGTGACAAAGAAGTACAGATTATTGAAAAGAATTTAAAATAACTGACAAAGCAACTTTTGGGCCTCAGAGACCCACATATATCTGGGTTACCATCTTCATCATCATCCTCATCAAAACATATTCTACTTATGCCAGAAGGATGCTCTGTGTCCAAGAAATACAAAGGCTCTAAATTTTATAAATTGTATGTTCTATTAGTGAAAACAATTAAGAAATAATTTAGCAAGTTATTAGAATCATAAGTAATTATAATTACTATGCTACAAAAGAGAAGTACTTTTATGAATGGAGTGCTCAAATTTTTTGCAGCTGACCCAGACTGGAGGCCCAAGAACAGCTTCTCCAAAATGATGACATTGTGCTGACATCTGGCATATAAAAAATAAAAATCTGAAGAGGAAAGTGGAGAAGGAGAACCACAGAGGGAACAGGCCACAAGAAAACTCTTCCCCAAACACGGGCCATTAGGGAGCCTGGGGAGAGAGTCTCAGACACTCATCTATGGTCTCCATCCATTCTCATCTGGTTGAGATGATAGAAAGTTTTCTTAGATAGAGAGTGTTAAGATCAGATCACTCTATTAAAATAAGATTCCTATTACAGTTCCAGACCTAATTGGAAACAGTTGATCGGGTCCTCAAATCACCTAGGAGAAAAGGACTCTGTTCACTAAGTATTTCTTGAAGATGACCTTGCTCATTAATTTACTCATTGTTCATTCAATTCGAGAGCCCCAATTTGTTTTGGATTAAATTATTGTGTAGCACACTTCAGTGTGGGAATACAGACTCCTGCCCTCAATGAGGTGATAGCTGACTAATCACTTTCTTACTAACTATGACATTTTAGGAAGAAAACCATGTTTTTCATATTTGTGTCCTTTATTGTATTCTCCAGATTCCACCAAAGGAAGAAAATGTGAGCTTTCTTTTGACAGAACCACAACTATGAGACTTAATTGGGGGGCCGTGATGCATTTATTAATAGATACTTTAGGACCATATGACCTTGTGAAAACTTTATACAGACAGAACTCAAATTGAATAAAGTTATTTGGTGTTCTGGTTAGCTTTAACTTTCAACTGTGTGTGTGTGTGTGTGTGTGTGTGTGTGTGGTTTTAGAGGATCAAAGATAACACCCAGTTTCTTGTGTTTTCCTATGTCTTTAGTTTGGGGCCTGCATGGAACAGGAGAAGGAGGGAGGGAAAATCAAAGGACAGGGGGAGAGGGAATAAAAGGAAAGGACAGCACAAACATGTCTTCAGAATCACCTCTTAAAAACTAATGCATCTTTGTGACTTAATCTGATCTCAATTGCCACAAAAGTCCGAGTCTCCACGCATCATCACACCAGGGATTAGAGGTACCTAATCACTGTATATATGAGTCCTGTGGGGAGTCCAAGCCTCAGTCCACAACAAAGCTCTACACATGGAAATCACCCTGGTTTACTAGAAGAAAATTCATATTGTATTATTCACGTGGA
Source organism: Cricetulus griseus (assembly GCF_003668045.3). Lineage (NCBI taxonomy): Eukaryota > Metazoa > Chordata > Mammalia > Rodentia > Cricetidae > Cricetulus > Cricetulus griseus. The sequence goes on from NC_048598.1 coordinate 72,802,273, forward strand.
GTATCAGAGTCTGAAGGGTCACCCTGAGATTTCAGATGTTCCAGAAGAAAGCACTGTGATAGAAATAGAGTGTATATTAATAAATTACTGCCTTAGTGGAAGTGGGCCAGAGAGCTTTACTGCTTCTGGGTCAAGAGAATCCTGTTCCTTAATGAGTTAGTTACAAAGCACCCAACAAGTTCTTCTGCCGTGGACTCCAGGGCTTTTCTTACACAGGCTCTGCCCTTTACTTGTAATACTGGACCTGGGGTTTCAGTCTTTCTCTATCCTTGCATTCTTTCATATGTTAATGTCACTGCCTTTCTCACCTAACGCTTCTGACAAGGAAAACATTGTTTCCACCTTTATTTTTTTACATTGGACTTGAAATCTATGGCCTCACTGGTATTGGGTTTTGGCTCTAGCTGTTGCCTGCCTATGAGTTGTATCTTGTAAAGCAAGGTTTCTGGTCATCCTTGAGAGAATGGCTAAGGCCTTTTGATATCAGAAACTGCAGACTCAGCAGGCTTGTTTTGGCTGCTTAGAAGGACAAAGAAAAGGGAAAGTTAGGTGTCTACTGAATGACAATGAATTTAATCATTAGATGGTGTTGCTCCATCTAATTCCTTTAGCAAGGAATTGGGGACAGTGGAGAGAGACAAAGAGTCTTGGTGCTTATTGCTTTTCTGGTCCCCCTATAACTTTAGCAGTCACCTCTGTAACTTAGCCAGGCTCTTGCTAGGGCAGCCTTTAAAGTCTCACCTAAGCCTGCTGAATCTGAACCTACAACCCATAGCTACAAAGACAAGCAATTTGTAAGAAGTTGACAATTAGGGAACACTGCTGTGGCATTTTGAGTCACAATACACAGTGCTGCAGGTAGCAAGAAGGACAATGAGCAGACAGCTATGTTCTTCACAGGGTACAGCTTTTCACAAGCCATTACACAAGCCAGTTCATTTCAAGGGAGAAAGCCAAGGCCTATCTGAACTTCTCTTCTATGCATCAAGAGTCTCCCCTACGTACCAAAATGAAAGGTGTGTGTGCGTGTGTGTGTGTGTGTGTGTGTGTGTGTGTGTGTGTGTGTGTGTGTGTGTGTGTTTGTGTTGGTAGCTATGTATATGGTATTTGTGATGTTTGTGTGTGTGTGGTGCATGCATGTGAGTGTATGGACACACAAGGCCATGTGCATGCATGCAGAAGCCAGAGCAGGATATCTGGCATCTTTTTCTATGGTTCCCCGTCTTTCGCTGAACTGGAAGCTTACTATCTTGGCTAGACTGATTGGACAGAAAACTCTCAGATTTACTTGTTTCTTACCCCTGTGGGGATACAAGCACCCACTTCTGTGTTCAGCTTCTCATAAAGTCAGCTCCGAAGCTTAAAGAGCAAGTACTCTTATGCTGTGAATGGTCGTCCAGCTCTGAAAGTCATTTTTTTAAATAAATCATACTTGGTTGTATATAGACAAATGTTATTTGTGGTGTGCTGTCCCAGAGGTCTAGTCCTGGCCATTAGCTCCAAGCCCACCTCCAGCTTCTATTCTGATTTCTTTTAATTTTTAAAATATATATTCATTTAATTTTGAGAAAGTTTCTTATGCATCTCAGGCTATCCTTGAACTCATTATGTAGTCAACAATGACATGCCACTCTTCTGATCCTTCTTCCTCTATCTCCTAAGAGCTAGGATCATAGATGTGCACCACAGTGTCTGCTTTGTATAACACTAGGAATTGAACTCAGGGTATTGTGAATGCTACTCAAGCAATCTACTGGTTAGGCCACATCTGTAATCCAAATTAAGTTTCTTAGATATTATGCCATTGGATTGACTTCTTAAAAGTTTACTTAACAATTTGATTTTAATTTATATGTCTAAACTTGATAGTTTATTTTTTACAACAAATCTCACATATCTTATGCTGACATCAAATTTGCAATGTGGCCAAGGATGATATTTAATCCCTGATCCTCCTCCCTCCACATCTAGAGTGCTGGGATTATAGGTATTTTTCACCACACCCAGTTTATGAAGTACTGGGGATCAAACCTGAACAACAGGCAGTACAGTAGGCAAGCCAACGGGTGGACAAGCTTAGTCTTCAGCCTTTTCTATGTTTTCTTTTATAAATTTTAGTGTGTGTGTGTGTGTGTGTGTGTGTGTGTGTGTGTGTGTGTGTGTACAAGTACATACTGTGGTTTGGGTGTAGACATAAGTAAACACTTTAGGGGAATTGGTTCTCTGTCTTTTTTTATGTAGGTTCAGAGCATGGAACTTGGGTCTCTAGACTTATTCAGCTAGCACTTTACCTGCTGACCCATCTTGCTTGCCTTCTACCCCAATTTCTAACACAATTATTACCTGCCAACCTAACAGCCAGACTTCATTCAGTTTCCATTTCTTTTGGCACATATAACCAATCCCTACACTACAAATTCAAATCAAACCAGATGTGCTGAGACTTTTATTGACTATTTTATGTAACAAGCTGAATTACCAGAAGGCTCAAGCAAAATTAATGGGAAATTAAAGTGTGGGAAATTTAAGCCACCCGCTATTTGAACAGGCTTAAGAGGTTACCAGAAGAAAAATAAAGAAAAAAAAAATAAACAGGATAAGTCTATTTGAGCTACAAAAAAAGAAGCCAAGCTGAATTAAGGCTGGAAATACTGACCCTCGACCTGCATTTTGTTTCTTATATGGAGTATCAGCCGATTTACTGCTTTGGGGATTAAAAAATAAACCCACTTACTTATCTATAAATATAACACTGGCAAATAACTGTATGGAAAAAAATCTCATGTAGACTTGGAAAACAGGCCCTGTGAAAGAGGAAGAGCATTGGTCTTGGGTCAGACAGTTCAGTTTCATGTCCCAGTGGCTACAGGCAAGAGCTGGGCTGTTGTGTTCTTGCTGAGTTGGGCTTTTTGATTATACATGGAAGAGCAGCATAACTGATGAAGGCTGGTGATGCTGAGTAAATGAGATTGATTGCTTGCATACAGAGCCTGACATCAGCTACAGATACTCGGTAGAGGTGAATTAGTCATTTCCAGGGTGTGTGTGCAAGGTGTTGACTGAAGAGTTACAGCAGGAGTCAGAGTCTGCCTGATGCTGAAATACATCGGCCAAGTCAATTTTCATTGAATACAAGAAGCCACCTCCATGTTCGGATTTGAAATTCACAGGAGCCTTTGAAGTTGAATGGGAAAGTTAAAATTTTTTCTAAGTTACTAGATGGAGAGGGAAAGCTAGGGGTAAAGTTAAGTGAGGACTGAAGACTTTTCTGATCCACAGTGGTGCAAGCACTGAATCTCAACCTCCTTCTAAAGCCTCCTTTCCCCAACCCCAAGGCCGGATACGATGTAACCAATGCCCATTGTACCTGTATTCTCTATGCTGCTTCTCCTCAGCCAGTTTCCCACTGGAACAATTCAGATATGAAAGACAAGAGGAGCTCTGCGGAGAGTCAACAGAACACTAATAACTCAAGGCACATGTCTGTTCTATCCAACAGGTCTATCTGATGCCCCTGGGACAATAATCTGCAGATCTGCAGCTAGAAGACATTGAGGATATTTTCTGTATTAATCAAACTCTCTGTCTCTGTCTCTCTCTGTCTCTGTCTGTCTCTGTCTCTACCTCTCTCTCTCTCTCTCTCTCTCTCTCTCTCTCTGTGTGTGTGTATGTGTGTGTGTGTGTGTGTGTGTGTGTGTGTACGTGTGATACATGGCAAGGTATGTGTATGGAAGCTAGAGGACAATATTCAGGAGTTGGTTCTATTCTTTCACCATGGGATCCCAAGACCAAACCCAGGCTCTCAGGCATATACCACAATAGTTATAACCCTCCAGGCCACCATGTAGGCTCCAACTTATTTTTGAGACAAAATCTCTCTTTGAACATGAAGCTTACCATTTCAAGTAGCCTAGATGTCCAGTGAGCTTTTGGTGTTCTCCCATATTCATCCCAATACTGGGCCTTCAGGCATTAGGACTATCCATGCTAGCTTCGATGTGCATAATGGAATTTGAACTAATGTACTCTTGCTTGCATAGTCAGTGCTCAACTCACTGAACCAGCTTTCCAGGTCCAACATATGCTTTTAACTTTACAAGGGAAATGGAGGGCTAGCTTACACAGTGTGTCTGTTTGAGGCAGTCTTCATCTTCAAGGGACCTGAATCCCTTACCTAATTAATAGGAACACTAAGGTTAGGCAAAGGGATCTATATACAGGGACCTTCTGAGGGACTCATTGGAACTTTGGATCTCCTTTCCCACCATCAAATATAGACCATTGATAAAGTGTTTCTCAGGACCTTGTGTTAGTATTACATCAGTAAATCAAAGATGCACCTTGAGATCTCTGAGAAAGAAGCTAAGTGGAGATATCAGTAGTGCTTGTATATACATGCAGGCATGCATGTCTGTGCACACATATGACTATATGAGTGTGTGTTTTCTGGGACAGAAAGAAAGAACAAGAAGTGACTGTGCTTAGGGGAAAAATTATGTATGTATGGCACTTCCTAGACAGTGGTTAAAGCCACTCTTTCCTATTAATAAGAACATTCATGTCTCCATTCCTCCTGAAAGAAAGGTCATGACTGACTAGAACCATCACTTCCCATTATAGCCTCACTCCCTCCCTTCCTCCACTCTCCCCTTTACTGTACAGACTCCTCCCTTAATGAGCCCTTGGAGGGAGTGAGAAAAGAAAACAGGCTTCATCAATTTCCCTAATGGCTCTTTCAGAAAGCTTTTTTTTTTAAAAAAAAAAAATAGAACTTTATATTTTTAGACCTTTTCAAACAATGTACCTATTAGAAGGTTGGCAAGGGCCTTGTGGGATTTAGGGAAACTTTCATTAAGAAATTTTGGGAATGATTTCAAGGTCACTGTCAAGTGTCTTCAAAGAGCTTGAATTCAGAGTTACAGACCAGCAGCCAGTCTCACTCCACATTTAACTGCACTGGCAGTCACTTCCCAATGTGTGGTGGTTTGTATGAGAATGGCCCTATAGGCTCATATATTTGAATGCTTGGTCCTTAGTTGGTAGAATGAGGAATTTAGGAGGTGAGACATTGTTAGGGTGGGTGTGGCCTTGGAAGAGATGTGTCTCCAGTTGTGGGCTTTGAGATTGCAAAAGCCTACATCAAGCCTCTCCCCCTTTCTCTGCCTCCAGCTTGTGGATCAGATCTAAGCAATCCCTGCCTGCTACCATGCTTCTCACCATGATGGTTGATGGTCATAGACTCACCCTCAGAAACTGTAAACAACCCCCCAATCACATGCTTTCTTTTGTAAGTTGCATTGGTCATGGCGTCTCTTCACAGCAATAGAAAAGTAACTAAGAGAGGAGGAGAGAATTTCTTCTGACTGAGCCAGGCTTATGTTCCAGTCCTGAAACTTACAGTCCTGGGTCCAGATACAGATGATGGCAAACTCTCAATCTTGTTTATTCAGTGTATATATGAAGGATAGAGAACTATTTGCAGAAGGCCATTCTCTGTTTCCACCATGTGGGTCCCAGAGATTGAAAACAAGCCATTGTCAGACTTGCCAGTGAGATCTTTAAGCCACTGAGCCACCTTGCTGGTTTCTTTCATTGATTTCTTTATTGTTTGATATTTGAGGTGGACAGATCTACCTTTAATCTTGGCGACACCTTTGCTGACAGCTTATATAAAAGACCTAGAAAAAGGAAAAATTTTCTCTTTGTCAAGTTGTCCTTACTCCAATGGCAATATCATTCCTTCATTAGCATTACAGCTTATCTTCTATGGGATTTTGGTGTATACTAAGACACCCAGCCTTATGGACGGAACAACTACTGGATTCTTGGGCTTTCCCCTGCTAGACATGCGAGAGAGAGAGAGAGAGAGAGAGAGAGAGAGAGAGAGAGAGAGAGAGAGAGAGCTTAAGAAGCTCTAAAAGCATTTGTATAAGGCTGCTATTATTTCAGATTGTGTCCCTTTGATAGGTCTTAATTATCTCAGCATATGATTTCTTTGGAAAAGTAGACTCTTCAAACTTATGATCCTCCTGCTTCTCTCTTTCTAGTACAGGGATTATAGACATGCTGAACCATGCCTGACTTCACAGATAATTTTGACGAAAGCGTAGTCAAACCACTGTACGGCCTTCTTATAAAGCTCAGCTGTCAGTTAGGGTTATGGGAGAGTTAGTGTTACACTGAAGTTAGGGTTAGGGTTAGGCTGAGGTTTAGGTATGTTTATGGTATGTTATGATTGGATTGGGTTGGGTTTAAGGTTATATTAGGGTTGGGTTTAGGATTAGGTTAGGTTTATGTTTGGTTAGCATTAGGGTTAGGGTTAGGGATAGTTTTAGGGTTATGTTATGTTTAATGTTAGGGTTATGTTAGGGGTAGGGTTAAGGTTTGGGTTAGTATTAGGGTTAATATTTGGTTTAGGCTTAGATTTAGGGTTAGGTTAATGTTAGCATTAGGGTTCTGTTTAGATTAGGGTTATGTTAGGGTTATGGTTAGTGGTTCCATCTAGGGTTAGGGTTAGGTTTATGGTTAGGGTCAGGTTTGGGAGTAGGATTAGGTTTATTTTAGGATTGGGGTTATGTTAGGGTTCTTGTGACGTAGGAAAATCACAACTGTATTCCTTCCACATACATGTGTTAAAATGGGGACTTTATATGAGGTTCTAGAGTTAATAGAACATGATGTCTTCCCCTTTAAAAGGTTAATGAGGACAGATAAGCACTTTAACAGTTGAGAGTAGGGCATGGCAGACAGCCTAGTTAATAAAGAACTTGCCTTGAAAGCATGAGGATCTAAGTTCAATCCTCAGGATCCACTAGAAAGAGTAGGTGTCAGTGATGTATGCAGAGTCATATTTTTACAATCCCAATCTGTGGGCGGAGGAGACACACAGACCCCAGGGCTCACTGGACAGGCAGCCTGAACTACTTCACAGGTTCTAGGGCAGTGAAAGACCTATTTCAAAAACAAAGATGATCAATGCCTGAAGGATACCCAGCCTTGATCTCTGCCTTCCATAAGTTCACACACACACACACACACACACACACACACACACACACACACACACACACACACGTGCAGGGAGAAAGAGGAGAGAGAAGAGAGGGAGATAGTGCTGAGAACAATTAAGTATTAGACCATAAAATTAGGGCCATGTTTCTCTAGGGTAAAATGAGGGAGACTTGACTGCATACATGACTGCAAAGAAAGTTCCAGGGAGATTTGAAATGCTAATGAATAGAGACGTGAAGGGAAGAAGAAAGCAAGAAGCTGCTTGGTGCAACAAAAGGACCAGAAACCTTTAGACAATCCAGAAGCTGAGTAGGAATTATCTAGCTCAGTGTCCCATAAAATCAGCATTCAGGCAGGGGTGGCATATATTTCTTCCAATACAACAGCTTCTTTGTCCTTGAAAACATCAAATATATGTGAACTATAAAGCACAGCACTTAAAATAAGAGTTGTGCTGGATATATATGAGATGGGAATAAAAGTGAGGTTTGCTAGTGAGCATGGATTTAGTACTTTGATTGCTTGTCATAGGTCCTGTATAGAGGGATTGGATGAATAGGACTTGGGGCCTGCATGGGCTGCAAACCACTGAGTGCACATGTTACACTGTGCAATGATCACCTGTCATTGTTTTTCAATTAACCCTATGTCATTATTGATCTGTGATAGTCACTCAGACTTACTCATTTGATTTATACCGTAAATAGTCTAGGAGGTGGTAACATTCAATTACTATACTCTTAATCACCAGTCATGCATGACTGGAAATTTCCCTGAAGTTACGATTTCAGGCAGGTGATCATTAAATATGTTATGATAGAGAAAGGCAAAAGTTCTGGAATCTTCTTTACCATGAGAGCAACTTCTCTTCTCAAAGGATAATTCATATATTTGACTATAATTTGATACTAAGTCTCCTGACAAAGCCTGGAAGCAGCAATAGTTGAAGGAAAAGCAAGCTTCAAAGTTGCTCTTTCCTTTCCTTTCCTTTCCTTTCCTTTCCTTTCCTTTCCTTTCCTTTCCTTTCCTTTCCTTTCCTTCCCTTCCCTTCCCTTCCCTTCCCTTCCCTTCCCCTCCCTCCCTCTTTCTCTCCCTCCCTTCCTCTCACCTACTCCTTTCTTTCCTATTTATTTCTCTTTCCTCCCCTTCCTTTCCCCTTTTCCTTCTTGTTTTCCTTTTTTTTAAGAGAAGGTCGAATATAACCAGGATAACCTAGAACTCACTATGTTTATTTTTGTTCCTTCTGTCTTCACTTCCTGTATTCTGGGTGACAGGTGTGCTGCACACTCTGGGTTTGGGCAGAGCCAAAGACAAAATCGAGAGCTCCACACAGCTATACAAACAGCATGCCAGCCAAGCTCATCCTTAGTCCTAAGGTTGTATTTTCTTAGCATAATTTCCCAGAGACTCCAGATTCAGCATCTATGCCTCATACCTCTTTCTCATTTCTCCTCTAGATGCATTTATTTCTGTCTGTTCAACTAAAGAAAAGAGAAAAAGACTTTACTCTGTTATCAAAAGCTTCAAAGCCTTGCCACTTGTCAAGAATTTTGCCTGTGATTTTGCCTGTAATATTCTCCTTATGTCTCTATAACAGATTCCCAAAAACACTCCAGGAAGCTTAGCTCCCAGAGAGCCATTTAACATGTAGTGAAGCTGTGGCACAGGAAGATGGTATAAAGGAGGTAGGAGGGATATGGAAGATTCAACTCTAGGCTCTTCCTACTGTCCATTTGTATGAGTTACTTTTTGCACTGCTGTAACAAAGCAACTTCATGAAGGAAGGGTAAATTTTCTCTGACAGTTTTTCAGGTACTGTCAGTCTATCATGGCAGGGAAGGCATGTGGGTAGCAGGATCTTGAGATGGCTGGTCACTTTACATCCATAGTGAGGAAGTAGAGAGAAAGATGCACATTGATGCTACTCTCATTTTCCTTTTAATCAGTTTGGTACCCAACCCTATTGAACAATTCAACTCCAAAGTTGTGGGTCTTCTTAATTAACCCAATCCAGAAACTCCCTTCATGGATATCCCTGGAGGTTTGTTTTGGGGGGATCCTAAATCCCATTAAGTTGAAAATCAAGATGAGCCTATCACAGCCTTAAATTATTAACGACTTATCTATGTATGGCATCAAGCCTGTCCCTGAGGATAAACAACAGTCACTTCTCATACAATGCCTGTGGAATTTGGAAGACTTGACAACTTTTCTCAGTAACTGTAGTTTCTGATGCATCTCTCAATGGATCTTCTCAGGAATATAGTGGATAGATAATCTATTAGTAGATTGCTGAGTTGTCCATTTTCCAAGTATTGGATTCACAAGGAGTATGAGGCTAGGGGTGCTATGTTTACAAAACATTCAGATGAAAAGACCTGAAGCTGGAGGCACAGTCTTTCCGGCTTCATAGAATTTCAGATCATCCTATTACTTATCTCTGCATTCCTCCACCAGCCGTTTTCTGGTGTTCAGATGTAAGGAAGCATATAGCTCAAATTGGAAAGCATCTTGCCAAAGCTAGGCAGAACATCCGCATCTTCTTGATTTATAGTAACTCGTTTCTGTCTCCATCTGAGAGGCTCATATTTTGTCTCTGGTTGCAGGTGCAAAGCTGAGCAGATTTGAGGTTTTAGCAGAGAAGACACACAGAGGCACACACTGTGTGAAGTATTTTCATGTGGATAATATACTGAGAGTATCTCTACTTGATCGAGCCAGGCTTATCCTGATCTGAGCCTGGATTCCCATTTGATTCATAAAATTAACTTATTTATGGGTCTCTGTTTTTATTTATATGTATTCACTATGCACAATGCTAAGTGCATTTTAAACAAAATTCTCCCACAATGTCACAATATATTAAATTTTTTCAAACCACCTATATAGGCATCTAGCCAACTATCCAAGCATCCATTTGTTCTTGTATCCTTTAGTGTTTAAGACAGCTGCTGTTAGAAAATGTTGTCATATATTGATAGTAAATACATATAACAATGTGGATTTTTTTACGTTGACAATATATACTTCTATTTTTGGCAAGACAGTATGAGTGCTTGTTGTATAGATGTATGTGACTGCACAGGCTCATATGTACACATGTGGAGGGCAGAAAAGGCCCTGAGTGTATTTGTCTCTTACTTTGAGACTGTGTTTTCTGTTGAACCTGCAGCTCTCTATTGTATCTATGCTGGATGGCCAGAAGCTCAGAAGATACATGCTCTTCCCTGCACCCCCAGTGCAGGGATGGCAGGCACAAGCATGGCCATGCCAGCTTAGTATGTGGGGATTTGAACCCAGGGCTTCTTGATTTCATAGAAAGTGTTCTTACTCATAGAGCCGTTTTAATGTTAGAGGAGATCTACTGGAATATAAATGGATGTGTTCATAAACGACCTGGGTGGGATAAGCAAGCACATTTATTGGTTTTGATTTCTATTTCAGTGGTGAGATCCCTCTGCCATTAGAGGCAAGCTTTCTTACATAGTATGTATAATTTGAGCTTGAGAGTGAGCTCTGTAAACATCTGCCCCTGCAGTTTTCAAAGGACTCCAAGTAGATGCCTCAGGGTTACTTTGGGCAGAGGAAGAAGCCCACTGAAGAGGCTTCTTCTAGAGCTGCTCCACTTCTCCTTTTATAAATAGTGTCAGGTTTCACAGGATGACATTTTATTTTACTGTACTTATTTATTTTGAGTTTAAAGTTTCTCAGTGCTTTAAAATATCTCTGTAGAATGCTCATCTTTTTGCCTCTCCACCAGCAGTCCTCACTGGCCTCACAGAGTATGCATGAAGCCTAGTCACCTCTGTTTATTTTCCACACCACAGTCTGATGCCTGATGCCACACCGCAGGGAGAAGAACAGAGTATAGTTGCTGACCTTAGCCTTGGCCTTCAAAAACACGTGCATCCATATACATTTGGAACTACACACACACACAAAAAAAAATGTATGTGCACATGTATACCATACATGTACACATGAAAAATAGAAAAAGAAGAAAAAATGAAAGATTTATTTCAACTCATACATTTTTTTTTTCAGACAGGGTTTCTCTGTGTAGCTTTGGAGCCTATCCTGGGACTTGCTCTGGAGACCAGGCTGGCCTCGAACTCACAGAGATCCGCCTGCCCTGCCTCCTGAGTACTGGGATTAACACCAACGCCCTGCCTCAACTAATACTTTTGAGGGTTTAATACATAACCAGCCTGTCACCTTTATTTGGGGGCCAATAGTGAAGAAACACATTGTGATATGGATGATTGATTGAGAAAAAGCAAAACAAAACAAAACAAACTAAAAAACATTGAGCTAGTGACAGGATGAAACAGGAGAGCTTCATTTCCTTTTCTCTTCAAGGACATACCCAGATACCAAGACTGTTCACTAGTCTCCAGCTCTTAAAGGATCCACCACCTCCATAAAGGGCCAAGGTACTGACAAAATGTATAAAAACAGGGCATCAGGGGGCATTCAAGATCCAAACTGTGGCAGCTCATAACCCACTGGGTGTTTTTCAGAAGAAATCAGCTGAAGTTGTTAGGGGATCCAAATGTGACTCAAAGTTAAAATCACCTGGATTGTTTTCTTTAATTTATCATTGATGATACAGGACTTATGTCCCTGCCCCTGTGTATCGGGATGGGACATTTGATAGGGTTGAAATGAAGACTATGAAAATGCTAGGGGAAGATAAATACTGACAGGCCTCCACTGCTAGGTAGACAAACCGATTTAATACGGTTGGAGAAGAATATCCTTCCCTTCTGTGTCATAAGGGTCAAGACAGGTTGTCCAGGGACAGTAGAGGCTATTCATTTAATGGATATACATGACAAGAAAGACTTCAAAAACTCCTTGGGAAAGGAGTTTATTTTGATGCTTTTAGCTTCAGTGAAGTAGACACAGGCACATAGAAATCTGAAATGGTGTGATCAAATTACGTAGTCCGAGCCTGGGTCCTGGCAGCCTGAGCAAGCCAACTTGGTCATCTGTCCTCAGTAAGCCAATTAAATGACCCATAGTGAAAAAGCAAAGAACCAAGCCTGATCTAACACTTCTATACAGAGGAGATGAGGAGACAGGTACAGTGACACTCCCTAGCTCATCTGTGGGGTACTGATACCAGGTCTAGTTTTAAGTTGAGAGCTAGAGGTATATATGGCTAGAAAGTCATGATCCAGCTTTGGGTGGGTTCTGCCCATCATCTTTGTCTGGGCTGGTCTTCTCTGAAAGAAAGTCTGATAAATTGGAAGAAGTGTGAAATAATTTTCCAGTATACCAGCTCCTCCTGAATGGGCACCATGGCTTCATCCATTTCATTCCCCCGAGTTCTTAGTGACCATTGTCTCAATAATCTGCTAGTCCAAGGGCATAGTATATCGCTAGAGTACCTTCATTACTGCCAGCATGTTTACACAAATAGCTACAGATTAAGGAGTGAGACCTTCAGACTCTCATTCATGATCTAGATGGTGATCCCTCCTCCCACATGATGTGGCAGGACCTTTCTGCAGTGGTGGCTTTGAGAGAAAAGGGAGACATAAACCTTCCTAGGTTGTATGCCTTACTTTGCAGAAATAGAGTTCTAGTTTCTATGATCCTCTTGAGGAAGAATCATGTGGTATATTCTCCTCACTTAGAGGAGGTGGAGGGCAGGATAGCAAGAGAATGGAAAATATCAGAAATTGCTCCAGTGTGAGGCCTTTTTTCATTTCCTCTGTTCAAAACACTCAGTGCACCAATGAACTACTTAGGTGCAGCATGTTCCAAGCTACAAGGATATCTGAACTTTAATGAATGTTAAAGTAGAAACCACTTTAAATACATTTCTGTTCAAACTCAAAGGTAGGCCTATGGGACCAGAGATCCCTCAAATTATGGCAAGGTCTGTCTCACAGTCAATTGCAGACCACAGACCAGGAAAGAAGGAGATAATGCTGCTGCTTTCTCTTCCACCACTGGCTTGAACATTTGTAAAGAATGTGAAATCCTACATGGTAATTGCTAAAGCAAGTCAAGTGTTTGGAGCACAGCCTGTGGTTTTATTTCAATGTCTGCTATCCGAGAATGGAAAAGGTTCCTTATAAAACATGGTGTCAGAATCCTGGCCATTTTACCTTTTTCCTTGAGAGTCTCCAGTTATGTGGCTACTCTGTGTCTTAAACCTGAAACCAGGGAGGTTCCCAACTGCTCTTAACTTGCACTTCTGAACAATCCAACTTTTCTTACTCACTTGCATTTCTAGTACTGTAATTTCAGAACGGAATGATATTTGATGTTCCACATCTTCTCATGGAACTTCTCAATGGCTTCTTTCCATACGCAGATTGAGCATTTTCTCTTTTTTATTAGTTGCTTTTCTCTGTTGTGACAAAAATACCAGAGAAAAACATTTTCAAAGGGAGGGTTTACTTCAACTCACAGTTTGAAGGTACAGTCCATCACAGGGCATCCATAATCAAGAAGCAGGAATGCTGGTGCTTAACTCACTTTCTTGTTTTGTGGATTCCAGGGGCCCCAGCCCATGGGACATTGCTACGCGCAGTCAGGGTGGGTCTTCCAAACTCACTCAGCTTCCTCTGGATGATCCTACATAGACATGCCCAGAGGCTTGTCTCCTGTGTTATTATAGGTGCTGCCAAGTCTAAAATCCCTTCTTACAAATCTTCATGTACACACACAAGTTCCTAAAACAGTTTTTACATGTTTTATACTAATGTCTGTCCTACCTTGGCTATGCACCACCTTTAGTGAGATGATAAATGTTGTTATACATAGTTTTATTTTTTTACTCTTTTCTCTATGAGGGGCCTGATACCCACCTCCAAAATGGTCACACAGAGATTTATTATTATTTATAAATGCCTGGCCTTAGCTTGGGTTGTTTCTAGCCATGTTATTATTATTATTATTATTATTATTATTATTATTATTATTATTATTATTATTTTTACTTAACTTAACCTGTCTACTCTTGCCCTGTAGGCTTTTACCTCTGTTTCTGTATATCTTTTCTTTCCTTCTTATTCTGTGTCTGGCTTAGTGACTAGATGGCTGACCCTTTCTTTTTCGCTCCTTGAACTTTCTTCTCTCCTTTTCTCCTTCTATCTATTTTCTCTGCTTGTCGGCCCTACCTATCCTTTCTCCTGCTTTGCTATTGGCCATTCAGCTCTTTATTAGACCAAACAGGTGTTTGAGGTTGGCAAGGTAACACAACTTTACATAGTTAAACAAATGGACACAAAAGAATGCAACACATCTTTGCACACCATTATATAAATAGTCCACATCATAGACAAATGTTAACACATCTTTAATTAATATTTCACAAGTTATATATTATGGTTTTCTTCACATCATATAAATATTTCTCCTTTTACGAAAGACTTCCATGGAGAGTTGGTGTGTTCATTTTCCTCTTTGTCCCCAGTAACATGGCATACTGCATAACCAGCTTAAATTTGCTGATTTAATGACAAGACACCTAATGCTTCCTCATCAATTTACTATAATCCCTAAATTTTTAACTTTCTCTTGTTAATGAATATATTTATCAATTTGTAAGCTCAAAGCAGATGGCAGTTCTTTGCTTTAGGGATTCCAGTGAGTTGAGATGGCAAATGACAAAATGTGTACAAACAACTAGTTTTCTACACAGTAATGACTGAATGAAGATTTTCTCAATTCCCAGTGAGAAGTATCAAAAGCTCTTTCTCCTCACAATTCTATTACATGAAAAAAATAAAGGGCTGAGGATATAGCCCAGTTGGTATAGTGTTTGCCTATCATACAGGATAAATCCCCAGTACTGTATAAAATTAGGCATGGTGGCTCACAGTTGCAATGCCAGCATTTGGAAGGAAAAAGTCAAGAGGATCATAAGTAGAAAGTTATCTCAAGGTCCATAGACTGTTTGAAGTTACCATGATTATGTATCCTAATAATATACTGTCTCAAGAAAGAAAGAAAGAAACCAAAACAAAACCAAACACACAAACAAACAAACAAAAAAATCAATCCTCCCCAAAAGAAATCATCAACAACAAAATAAACTGGAAAACTGAGACCAATAACTCTAACTAGTTATGCAGTCTCATGTTTCAGCTTACTTTAACGTATATAGCAAATACTTGACCAGAAGAATGTTACTTATTTCAAAAATATTCTGTTTGTTTTCAGGGTACATGTGAGTGTGTATGTATGTGTGTTTATGTGCACTAATCATAAAAGTCTTTCTGAAAGATTGTATGCTTATTTTTCTTTTCTCATGTTAAAGACATCTGTTCTATATTTCCCTTATACCACATTCATTCTTGAGTTCAGGGATGCTTAATTAACTCAGTACTGTGGAACAATGTACCAGATAACCCTTTCTTTGATTCTGAATCCATTTGGTACACAATGTTAGCACCCTTCTCACAATTTACAGTAACGACAAATACTCCAGGTATTGCCAGATAACACTTTGGGGAAAACAACCTAATTCAGACTCAAATTAAGTGCACTGCTACAGAAGTCCAAAGATAGGGTCTTATGGAGGTGATCATTTCACTTCACTGATCACCAGCCATAAAGCAAGAGGTTGGAAATAGGAATTTTGGCTATTTATTGTTTCATCAGTTTAGAGCCAATATATCCTTTTCCTATTTCCTTCTAAGCAGCAGATAGCAATCCATTCTTTAAATAGCTATACAATCTTTGATGAATCAGACATGTTAATCAAACTTTTCCTTACTTCTTTCCTTGTGAATGCCAATGCTGGTTTGCTTTCCTCTAGACATAAAGCTAAAGAGGAACACCCTAGCAGCTATACCATATCCCTTGCCGTTTCCCTTTCATATCTGTATCTTGCACTACAATTTCTACACCACTGTGTAGAACTATAAAATTCATGGATTTAAATATTGATAACTGTTTATTCTGAGACAGAAAACAGCCACACTTTCTCCAGCAGTATGGACCCGTGGACACCCTTTTCCGTACTTGCTTAATAGCAATGACTTCCAAGGCTTTTCAGTTTATCTTTGATGCTCTGTCTCATGTAGCCCAGGTAGGCTTCATACTATATAGCTGAGGTCAATTTTAAACTTCACATCCTCCTGATGCTACTTCCAAAATACAGAGTTTTTAGGTATGAACCACCACACCATTTTAGAAGATGCAGATGACTGCCGGGCATTGGTGGCACAGGCCTTTAATCCAAGCACTTAGGAGGCAGAGGTAGGCAGATCTCTGGAGTCCAGCCTGGTCTCCAGAGAGGGTGCCAGGATAGGGTCCAAAGCTACACAGAGAAACCCTGTCTCAAAAAACCAAAAAGAAAAAAAAGTGCTGATGATTGAGCCCAAGATTTCATATATGCTAGGCAAGTACTTGACAGAGTTACATCTCCAGATTCTGCCCTAAGTTTTGATTTATTTTGTTTTAAGATTTATTTTTATTTATAATTATGTGTGTCTGTCTGTGCATATGTACACTTGAGTGATGATGCCCATGGAGGACAGAAAAGGACATCTCTGTACAAGGGAAGACTCACTTTCAATCACAGACATTGGTTTAGTTACATTACTGGTTGCTGAAACAAAATACTTGATAATAAGCAACTTAAAGGATTGTCTTAGACAGTGTTCTATGGCTGTGAAGAGACACCATAACCACAGGAAGTCATATGAAAAAAAGCATTAGATTGGGGGTTTGCTAACTATTTCAGATTTAGGCCAATATCATGGCAGGGAGCGTGGCAACATGTGTGGTGAGAGAGAGAGACTGGGGGGACTCTTCTGGACTTGGCAGGGTCTTCACAAAGGCCATACCTGTTCCTACAAGGCCATACCTCCTAATCCTTCTAATCCTATCAAACACTTCCACTCTGGTGACTAAGCATTCAAATATGTCAGCCTATGGGGTCCATTCTTATTCAAACTATCTCAGGGAGTAAGGGTGTGGTTTGAAGTTCCAGGAGATACAATCTATCATGACAGGGAAGGTATGGTGACAGCTAGTTACATTGCATCTCTAGTCAGGAAACAGAGATGCATGAACACTAGCAATGAGGTCAATTCTATCTTCATATTCAGGACCTCAGCCCATGAAATGATACTGTCCACATTTAGAGTATTGCCATGTGTCCTAGTGAGCCTTCATGAATAATTTTTAAAAAAACTTTTGGTCTTTGGTAAAACTGGCTATAACGCATTTGTCATGAAGCAGGAAAATAAGTCCCTTCTGAGCACCAACTTGATTCTCACAACCATCTTTAGCCACAAGGGCTCACAAGGTCCCTTCTGTAGAGTCTCAGTCTCCCAGACAAAATAATTAAAATAGGGATTCAGATCCAACTTTGAGAACACATTAGTTGGAGACTGAGAATAAACCAAAAAAAGCAGGCAAGCTGAAGGCATCACCAGATGCCAAGAAGGCAATAGACAGACAGGAAGAAGAGAGACAGTTATGGCCAAGTTGAAGGTCTAAGCAGAATCCAGGAAGAAGGGGATGGATAATAAAGGGGGAGACAGTTATCTTTTTTGAGTTGGAATTTAGAAAGCAGATAGGCTCAACAGTGGAGATTTTTAAGTAACCAAGAAGAAAATGTATTAAGCAGGATTCTGTGGAGAAATAGAACTGATGTGATGTATAGATTTAAAGTGGATCTACTCAACTTACAACAATGGGTAGTCCAACAATGGCCATCTGTGTGCAAGAGATACTGAAAACTTGGGTCTTCTGACTTTATTAAAGGGGGTTACCAACTTGATCAAGCTACTTTAAAGGAGGCCACTGATGAATAGCGGTGTGTCTTATTTACTTTCTAATTGCTGTGATAAAAGCAATGCCCAGATAAAAGCAACATAGCAGTTTATTCTACTCACAGTTCCAGACAGAACAGTTTGTCATGATGGAGAAAGCATGCTGGCAGGCATGGAATGAGTAGCAGCAGGATCAGAAGGCAGCTGTTCACATTGCATTGACATTCAGGAAGCAGAGTATGAAAATGAAGTGGGATGGTTTACAAAGTCTCAAGACCGACCAGTTATATACTTCCTCCAGTAAGGTCCTACCCCTTAATGTTTCACAAACTTCCCAAGCAGTGCCATTATTTGTGGATCAAATGTTCAATCAAGCATATGAGCTTTGGAAGGTATTTCACATTCTAAGCACAACACCATGGTTATCTCAAATTCTTAATGAGGGGTGACTGTTATATCTCAGCCTTTCTTAATATTAGTGTGTTATCAGGACACAAGAAATAAAGTTAAAAGAAAAAGTGGGGAGGGGTCTCATCCTCAGTGAACTTTAGGCCTGTGTATTTCTAACTATTTACCTAATATAGTCACATTTGCTTCTTGGACTTCCATCTCTCCATTGCAAGTACAAGGAAGGTACAAGAGGCCATTTCTAAACATCTTCCCTAGTTAAGTAATTTATTTTCTATTTATCCATTTCTTTCAATGGAGGGAAAATGGTTCTAATTGGGAACCTATCAGCTTGAACTTATTTAGAGACATGGAAGAAACCATCAGTGTTCATCTACAGGGAGTTAGCCTGTGTCTGGGCACCATATGGGTCAGTCTTCTTCCCTTAGAGGATGCACAGAGGTTTGGACAGCCAGCTTGAGAGCTCACCATGGCAGCCACAGGCTTCGGATTTAATCACAGACAAACCAGCTATAACAATGGAAATGAGAAATAACTATAAACAGGATAGTTACAGACACAGACAACAAACAAACCATAGGATTAAATGTTTGCAGGTGTGCTAGCCAAGAATCCGGTGCTAGAAGACAGCTGGGAAACAGGTTTTGATAGGAGGGAGAAGGAAGGTGGTGTTTTTCTGTTAAGGCTTTGGATAAGATTCAGCCTATATAGCCTATGGGAGGGCTTCATACTTTCACACACTGTTTATCCAGCCCGTGGAGCCTATCAAAGGGCTTTTAACCCCCTACCCCCCATTGGTAATTCAGCCCATGGGGCATATGGGAGGACTGACCCCCCCATTTACTATGTATCCAGCACAGAGGGTACTTGTTTTCTAAACTTGTAGGAGACTTAGGAAGTTTTCAGGATTATGATCAAAACATTAAATTTTTATTTCTAACTTGAACTTTTAAAAATGTAGTTGTAACGTGGGACCCAGGGCCTGAGTACATATAGGCTGCTCTTCGAGAGGATCCTGGTTTTATTCACAGAACCCACATGACAGCTTCCAACTGTCAGTATCTCCAGTTCCAGGGGATGTGATCCTCTTCGGGCCTCTGAGGACACTAGACACAGACATGGTACAGATTTACACTGCAGGCACAACATCCATACATTTAAACAAATAAACACACATTTAAAAATTTTTCTTCACCTGGTCTCTGTCTCTCTGTACACATATGTGTACATGTGATGCAAGTGTGCTCCTCTGTGGTTGTATACACACACACACATACACACACACACACACACACACACACACACACACACACACACACACACACACACACACAGAGAGAGAGAGAGAGAGAGAGAGAGAGAGAGAGAGAGAGAGAGAGAGAGAGAGAGAGAGAGAGAGATATGCCATGGTACACATGTGGAGATCAGAGAAACACTTTCTAAAGTGGAGTTTGTCCATCCATGTTGTTCCTGCTGTTCCTCATGTTCCAGGCTGCCTGCTGACAAGCTAACAGATGATTCTCTGTCTCTCACTCTGAAGTCACAGATGCATGCCACCACATCTAGCTCTTGTATGTAACTTCTGGATCAAACTCAAACTGAGGTTGTCAGCTTGTGCTGAGCACTCTTAGCTGTTGAACCATTTGCTGGCCATAACTTTGTTTTTCCACTGAGGGTTAGTGAGGACTGTTCAAGTACCTGTGTAGGCACGTGGTAAATCACAAACTCCAACATACTATAACTACCTGGGCAAAAATAAATATGTTCCAAATAGATGCTTGTACTCCTCATTTTGGCTATCAAACTATAGAACAATAGACTCCACAAAATTGTAATTTCCCCAGGAGTGTCATGCTCAGCAAACGAAAATGCTAAAGCTTGGTGCCAGCTAGAGGAGGAACATATCTCCTAGAAAGAGAATCTACACAGTTAGGATAACTTGTCAGAATATCTTTCAAGAGCAACTGGTGCTAGACAAAGAGAATAGGTGGCACCTTGATCAGAGTTGATTAGTTAAATGCACTTCCAGAATTCTATTTAAACCCAAGACTATCAGGACCCCAAAATTGAACTTGGGAGGTCACTAGACCTCTTAATTCCTCTTCTAAATATAGCCACAGTGAATAAGTCTATTTTATAAGTTCTTCACAATGACTTGTCTATTTGACTAGCCTATTATGGATGGTTTGGTCAAGCCTGGTAATTTGGATAGCCGGGATGTAGGCTGTGAGAGTTAAACCTGTGCTGTCAGAGAAGAGGCTGAGTCATTAACAATCATATGTAAGAACAAGAAAATAAAGTAGTTAAAATGAAAACTCTTGAGGCAGATTCCTTTACAGCAACGATGGCAGCACTCAGTTTTATTAATATCATTGCATAGAGCCTTATGCAAAATTTTCATGCTTAGAATGAGCATTATATAAATATTTATTTCCTAAGATTGTGATGATAATTAAATGAGATGCCAAAGGGAACTGCAACAGGGACCAACACATAATCTGCACAATGGTGAAAGCTTATGTGGAAAGAAGTTTATGTGAGAGATAAAAAAAGCAGAGATATCAGTGGAAAGTCTGTTTTTTTTTTTTTTAATGTTATGCCAACTTTGGGTTTATAGCCTTATATTAGCTAGATGTATGTTATCTTGACACATGATAGAGTCATTTCAGAAGAGAAACCTTCAGTTAAGAAAATGCCTCCATAAGATTTGTCTATAAGCAAATGTCTACTATAATTTCTTTATTGATGATTGATGTGGGTGAGTCCAGCTCATTCGGTCAGGACTAGTCTTTTTGTTTGTTGTTTGTTTTTTCAAGACAGGGTTTCTCTGTGTAGCTTTGGAGCCCGTCCTGGCACTCACTCTGGAGACCAAGCTGGCCTCAAACTCATAGAGATCTGCCTGCCTCTACCTCCTGAGTGCTGGGATTAAAGGCATGTGCCACTAACGCCCTGCTAGGACTAGTCTTCTGAAGGTGAATGATATTAAAAAATAGGTTGAACAAGCCATGGGAGCAAGCCAATAAGCATCAATCCTCCATGGCCTCTACAATATTGCCAGCCTTGAGGGTCCTGGATTGAATGGCTTCCTTGACTTCCCTCAGTGATGGAGTATGTGACCTGAGAGTTGTAAGATGAAATAAATCCTTTCCTCTCCAAATCGCTCTTGGTCATGGTGTTTTATCACCGCCATAAACCCTCATCCTCCCTGGGGAGCAGAAAGGAGATGGGATGGGGGTCATTGGGGGACAGGTTGTAACAATAAGTCTTTATGCCAAGCCATCTGAGCCCCACTGCCACGTGGGTGCCCGAAATGACACACAGATTCTTATATTAATTACGATGCTGCTGGCCAATGACTAGGATTTCTTATCTGCTATCTCTGTCTTAAGTATCAACCATAATTATTCATCTATATATTTTATAAAGACATATCTGATTGAGAACACCAGCGGCATGCATCCTCTCTTGTCAGGCTCACATGGTGGCTCCCAGAGAAGAGAGGAGGAGGAAGAGGAGGAGAGCAACTTCCTGCTGGTCCCTGCTTATATTCTGAGTCTGCCTGCTTTGTCACTTCCTGCCTGGATCACAAGACTTCTCTTTACTTCATTTCCCAGAATCCTCCTCCACTCCTAGTCACATGTATCTTGCTTCCATATTGGCCAACAGTATTTTATTTATCACACAATAAGACAAACATAATACGTAGAAGGACCTCCCCCATCAGCAGGGGAAGAGGGGAGGGAGAGGAAACTGGGATTGACATGTAAAACAAGGTTGTCTCTAATTTAAATAAAAATAACCACCATAAAAAACCCTAAATAATGTGATGGAGCAGGCACACATGTGCCATCATATCATTTAACACACACACACACACACACACACACACACACACACACACACGAGTTTTGATTTTTTATTGTGGGGACTGTTGTGTTGGTGAGTCTTTGTGTTTGGACAGGAGAGAAAAGGAAATGAGATCTCATGGAGCTAGAAGTGTTAGACCCCCGGAAAACTCAGGTATCCGGGGTCCCAGGTCACCCCAATCACCAGGCAGATTCGAGAGCTTGCTGCAAACTGCATGAGACTTTATTGTAACTTAACAAGCTAACCCCATGTTAGCTCGGGTCTTTCACCCACCTGCCATGGCAGATGGCTAGCAAAGACTCTGAGAAGCCACAGGACCGAGATCTTATAGGGCAGCGTAAGGGTAGTGTCTAGGGGTACTCACAGGCTCACTATTGGTGTGCCTCCACCTTGGAGGGTTTGCCCTGTGTTGATTGGCCAGCTGGTTGTTATGGCCCATAGGCCCTCCCAGGGTGGTTGCTATGCTCTGCGTCATTGCTGTGTGCTTGTCCATAAAGTACACCCAGGGTCATAAAGCATAGCACAACCAGCTAACTTCTGATTGGTTCCTTGTAACGAGGCAGGCACCTAACCTCTAGTGACTAAGACAAGGTCATAGAGCACGTGTTCAGCCGTTATGGCTGCCGAAAGGGAAGCTGGTCCCTTCAGAAGTAGTTGTGAGTGAGACATTGGACTTATGTTCTAGAAGCCAACTCAGATCTTCTAGAAGAACAAGTACTTTTATCTGCTGAGCTATTTCTCCAACCCCCAGTGTGTAATTTTTGAAAGCTAAAGAACACCTTTCTTTCCAGAATACATGAGATGAATAAGCTCTGGAAGGTTCCTTCCTTACAGTAGAAATTCCATAGGGGAGAGATGCTTTCAAAACTGTTGATATTACATCTTTCTCTTCCTTTTGAATCTTCAATCCAGTGTTTTGTTTTCATCTGTTCCTGCTGAGCTGTGAGCTCACCTGTGTAGCATCATAGAAACTATGCATTATATCTTGCCTCTTACTCAGAGTTCTTTGAACCCATTCAACTCTTGTTCTTATCCCAGTGTTCCATCTACAATCTCCTTTTTAGTTCTTTAAATGAGTTCCTACAGCCTCCCACACTCCGGGAGGGTGATTAAAGTCTCCTTTTTTATCATACTCCCTTTAAATGCTTATGAGGATTGGCCCCTGGCAAAGCCTTTCCTCAAAGAAATGCAAATTACAAGCCACAGAGGGCTGGTGGGGAGGATAAAGGAGTGTGTGATACCTCTCAGAGAATAAGGATTCAGCTGAAAATTTCTGATAGATAAAGCAAGTGTTTCTATAACAAAAGCATAAGAAAAATGCTAGGGAGTCCTAAGGAGGAGTCCTTTCATCTGGATATGGTGAGAATAAAAAAGATCAGAAAATGGGCAGGAAAGATGGTTCAGTGGTTAAGAGGATGTGTTGCTCTTGCCTAGGAACTAGGTTTGGTTCCCAGCAACTACAGAGTAGATTACAGCCATCTGTAACTCCAGTTGTATGGGATACTGCACACCTTCTGAACTACAAGAGCACCCAGGCATGCTAGTTGTAATACATTAATAAACACAAAATAAATAAATACCTTTTAAACACTTATTTAAAAAAATCAGAAGACACAAGTATGGTTATGTACATTTATAATCCCAACATTCTGGGAGATTGCAATAGGAGCTTGAGTTTAAAGTCAGTTTGAGTCATATAGTATCTCAAAACAAAAAAGAAGGGAGGTGTCTAAGTGAATGAAGCACTTGTCTTGAAAATATGAAGACCATAGTTAGGATCCCAAGAAGCCATGCAAAACTGGTGAAATAGCACATCTATAATCTCAGCATTCTATAGGGAGATAGAAGACAGAGACAGGAAAATCCCCAGAAGACAGTGGGCCAGCTAGCTTGGTTTACAAGTGGTAAAGAAGAAACCCCATCTCAGACAAGGAGAAAAGTGAAGGCTGACACTGAATTTGGTCTTTGAACTCCACACATATTTCACAATGGCACAAACCTGAACACATACATACATACATACATACATCCATACATACATACATACATACACACACTCATGAACAAACCAAAAACAACTTGGGGAAGGTATTAGTTGACACCACAGTTAGAAGTCAAGTTGCTCACCTGGGGATAGGTAGGAATGCTTACCTGAAGTAGGTAAATGAAAAGAAGTGAATATCTGAGTTTGAGACGTGTCATGAATAAAGTTAGTAGTGCTCCTGATTAGAGAGTTTGTATTCAGAGTGAGAACCTTGACTGTCTGAAACTTGGTTTGCTGTTTGTGTTCTGAGCCAGGATTTCACTAGATAGACCAAGATGACCTCAAACTTGAAACTATTCTGCCCAGCTTCCCAAGTATGGGCATAAATTAGCATGTATAACATGTTCAAATTTGGGGCTTCTGATACCTGCAGAAGGGCAGATTTAGATGGAGTAAGAAACAGCCGGGCGTTGGTGGTGCATGCCTTTAATCCCAGCACTCAGGAGGCAGAGGCAGGCGGATGGCTGTGAGTTCAAGGCCAGCCTGGTCTCCAGAGCGAGTGCCAGGATAGGCTCCAAAGCTACACAGAGAAACCCTGTCTCGAAAAAGCAAAAAAAAAAAAAAAAAAAAAAAAAAAAAAGAAAGAAAGAAACATCCCGCGCCATGCCAGGAACTTCAAGTCCAAGGAGTGGTTTACAACATTTATCAGATTATAACAGATATTGTGATTCAGTTTCATGTGACAACCTATGCCTGAAATCATGCCCAGACACCTGGCTTCAATAAGCCAATTATGAAAGTTAAATTAAAGGAGAGGGATTCATTGTGGCGACATTAAGAAGAAAGAAAAGGAGTACAGTGAACCCTGTAAGTCCCTCTTCGAGGTCCTAAAGTGAAATTGAAATCTTACATCTAAGAAGTCCTTGTCATGTTGTGGTGCCACCCACCACTGACCCAACATTGTCTGAGTTCCAGGCTCATCCTGTAAGGTAGTTTGGCAAGTTGTTAGAATCATGGGATGTCTCTTTCCAGAAGACAGGTTCTCCAGCTGCCTGGGTGTTTCCTTCTCCCAGCTTGAGACTGCTGCAGGAAATTTCTGTTTCTTTGAGGTCCTTGTGGTTTAACAGGCTAACAGCAAGATTGACAGAGTCAATGTGTCCCTATAAATCTTCATTTCTGCCTAGTCAGGTACAGCTGAAAAGTTTCAATACAGAATAAACATTTTAGAATAGAAATGCAGTGAGTAAATTCCCTGAGAATCACACCCCAAAGAGGAATGGGGTTAGTTCCTCTGTGGAAATCTTGTGTAAGGTTATATTTTAAAGGAAAAGAAGGTTACAGGCAGTTCATTATGTTGTTCATGAATATATATTTTTAACATTTATTCGTTTTTAGTATGTGTGTGTCTGTGTGGGGGTATGTACACATAAGTGCAGATACTCATAGAGGTCAAATAGAGAATCTGATGTCCTGGAGGAAGAGCTAAGGTGGTTGTGAGCTGCCCCATTATGGATATTGGGAACTGAGGTCAGGTCCTCTGCAAGAGCCAAGCACACTTTCAAATCTGAGCTATTATAAAATAATCTTACAAGCTGTCCTGGAAGCCAGAGTCAAATGGGCCCCTTTCATTATGGAGAACCTAAATCAGCATAGTGTATTGCTCTCCAGATGAGAAATTGAAATGACTCCTAAGTACTTGCAACTAAAGTCTACCCCAAAAGAATGGAAATTTGCTCTCACTGATTGCATCAAAAGAAGACAGTGTGGGGCATCAGAGATGTCTCTTACAGTAAACTGCCTGCCTCATTTACAGGCATCAGAACCCGACCTCTAGGAAACACATTAGAAAAAGCTGGGTACATTGGTACACTTGTAATTCCAGTACTGGCTAGTCTGAGCTATGGATTTCTGGGACATGTGGAGTGGCCTGCCTACCCAACCTGATGAGCTCCAGGCCAGGGAGAGACCCTGTCTCAACATAAACAAACAAACAATATAAGTAATACATATGCAAGCAAACCTACCCCAAGGTGGATTGTGCCTGAAGAATAATAACCAAATTGTTGCTCTTAGTGAATCCAACATGTGCGTATGTTCCTCAAGATATGTGCACCTTTACACACATATATACATTCATTGAAATTGAACAAGATCCTAGAAATGCCTTAGTTCTATATAAATTAGTTAGAAAGACATTAAAAAAAAACTATTCTAGGCACATTTAGAATTACCAGAAAATTTTGACTTCTTTCCAACTATTACTATGTTGCATGCTAAAGAACTCATGTAGTTATGGTTGTGTTTAAATATATGCATATATCTACAATAATTTATTGTAATGGTATATTGCTCTTTGAGAATATTTCTTTTTATGATGGCCAGTTCTTTTATCCACAGTCGTAAAATATACTATTTTTTTTACAGTTTATGCATATATGTGTTTGACATTACTGCTCTGTGAAACCCTTCAACAACTTTGGTGTTTAGAGTTTGTGAGTTATAACTACAGCAGCTTCTGGAAACAGAATCTGAAATATTGTTTGCTAGCTTGCTTTATCCGTGATACCTTTCCTTCTGAGGTTGGTTCTCACCATGTAGTTTAGGTTGCCCTTGAAATAAGTATCTTGGGATTACACAATGGCACTGCTTCATGCAGCTTCCCATGTAGAATTTATGGATATATATCCATATCCAAACACAGATAATTAAGGGTAAAAATCACAGGGGACAGAATGTATATATCATGATATATATCATGATGTCTGGGCTTACTATGAATGACCAGGGTTAGGTGCATGATGGTGATGGCCTCTCTCACTCAAGGCTTCTTTCAGAATTTTATGTGATACTTAAAAAATTGCTGAGCTTATATCTCACTGGAGAAACTGCAGCCTTGCCTGCAACTAGATGAATTCTCTTTCAACTTTCTACTGCCCTTGACTGTGAATTACACTGGTTTGTATTGACTATGTCTCTCCAGGTATCACTATCTCTGTACAAGAGATAATGTCTCTAAAGGTATTGCTCTAAGGAAGTAAAGGCATTTTGAGCATTCATTTGGAATTTATTCCTCAGGCGTAGATAATACATGCTGAATGGTGTAGAAAAGGTGCTCCCTACGCTAAAGGTGTTTTTATTTTATTTTGTTTTTTCAAGTTTTAGTTATTTGTTGGTGTGTGTGTGTGTGTGTGTGTGTGTGTGTGTGTGTGTGTGTTTGAGAGAGAGATAGAGAGAGACAGAGAGACAGAGAGAGACAGAGACAGAGAAACAGAGACAGAGATAGACAGAGAGAGATGGAGACAGAGAGACAGATAGTGACAGGACTTCCACAATGCATATGTAGAGGTCAAAAAACAGCTCTGTAGAGTCCTTTCTCTCCTTTCTAGTTTACATAGGTTTGGGGATGAATTTAGTTGATTGTACAATTAACTTGATGTAGCCTGGTGTCACCTGGAAAATTCTCAACTGGGGAATTGCCTGATTGGATTGGCCTATGGACACATCTGTGGCATGATTTCTTAATTGTTAATTGAACCAACATAAAAGCTGGGTGGACATGTGGCTCAACAGGGGACTCCAGGATCTAGCTGGCTAGTTATGCTAATCATATTGGTGAGTACTAGGTTCAACTGAGAATTCTGCCTCAATGAATAAGGGTGGAAAACAGTGGAGGAAGATTGCCAATGTCAACCTAGGTCTCCACATGCATGTATATGCACAGGACAACTCTTTATCTCTTTCTCTGTCTGTCTGTCTCTCCCTCTCTCTCTCTGTAACATGAGTTCTAATAGGATTTAATAATAAAAGCCCAGTGTCAGATATTATGAGGTAACAGCTGAAAGATCAGAGAAGCAGAACTGCCAGGCACTAGAGCTCTACAAATGTCTCAGACTAAAAAGAGACACAGTTTCTGTCTCCTCCCACCAATGTTCCTCTGTCTGTCCAGCCATCTCACTTCCTATCTGTTTGTACATACCTCCAGACTTCAAAGGTTAGGTAGTGGCTACCTTTGCTCTCTGATCTTCAGGCAAGCTTTATTTATTAATGCATAAACAATATATTACCACATTTCCCCTTTTTTGTCTAAAAATAAAAAGATTATAATTACTATAAGAAAAATATATTCAATTAATATAATATCTATATATAATATATACAGATAAGAAATATATCAACAATGTCCAGTTTATTAACAATTGACAAATTCTGAGAAAATACTCCATATCTATCCTATTTTGGTAAGTCCAAAAGATTGTTGTTAATTCACTTTCCATTTTAACTTGCATTACAAAAACTAACTTTTTATGTCTCTCAACTTTATATAATTTCCATTTCTTTAGTGAGTTTCTCTTTTGAATCTGGTAACAAGATTTCTTTGCTGGATGTCTTCATTCTGCTGAAAAGACAAGAACAAAATCTTTCCCCAACCCTAATTTTATGGAGGTTCTCTTTTTGGCAAGTTACATCTGTTTAAATGAAAAGCATTTGTTAGTTTTAAGTTAGTTTAAATTGAATGGCCATGCTGATGGATTAACTATCATCTTTTCTAATCAAGGGGTATCTGGTGATCAAATCAAATCTTTATCAATTTTGATGGCATCTATAGCTTTTCTTCTCCTTTGGAAACAAAAGTAAAACCCCTTCCCCAATGTAACACACATCCTGGTTTCCATTCTGAGGTCAGCACATCTTTAAAGTATACAGGCTGATTTAATTCTATAGATTTTTTTATAATCCAATATATCTCCTCAGCTGTCATTCCTTTCTCATTAGCATTCAGAAAATTTAAAGTTAATAAAGTATTATGCATTCTATTTCTGGTGTACTTTATTACCCCTTTTTGTTTAGTTAGCATATCTTTTACAGTTCGATTTGATCTTTCTATAACTGCTTGCCATGTAGGATTCTTTGGTATACCTATAATGTCCTGTATATTGTAATAAGCAATAAACTGTTTCATTTTAGTAAACATATATGCTGGAGTATTGCCAGTCTTAATTTTTACAGGTATTACCATAATGGGCTTAGCTTCTAACAAATGTGTGATTATAGAATTATCCTTTTCAGAACTCAAATCAGTTGCCCAGTGAAATCCTGAATAGGTATCAATGGTGTGGTATACACATTTTAATTTTCCAAATTCTTCAAACTGAAACACATGCATCTGCCACATTCCATTCCTTTGAGTACCCATTGTGTTACTTCCTAATGATAGTAGAGTTTGGTTTTATAAAGAACAAGTAGGACATTTCCTTATAGTTTTCTTGGCTTGTTGCCAAGTGATGAAAAAATATTTTTTAAACCTTTACTATTGACATGATATCTTTAGAAATCTGAGGCCTTCAGCACATTTGCTATCAATAGTTGATGTTGATCAATGTCATCATTACCTTGTGCTAGAGGGGAGGGCCTGGAAAACCCATATGGGATATATATATATATATATATATATATATATATATATATATATCCATATTCCTGATTATTTCTTGAACTGCGTAAATAATAAGTCAATTCTGTATCATCTGCTATAAATTCAACAGTTTCAATACAGAAAACAGACTCTTACTTAATCTCAGTAAATCTCAGGGTTTGAGCAAAAGGCAGGCTGCTAGTGTGTAACATGAGTTCTAATAGGTTTTAATAATAAAAGCTCAGAGTCAGATATTAGGGGGTGAAACCTCAAAGATCAGAGAATCAGAATTGCTAGCCACTAGAACTCTTACCTCTACAAAATACTCAGACTGAAAAGAGAATCGAGTTCCTGTCTCCTCCCATCCATATCCTCAGTGTGCTCAACCATCTCACTTCCTGTTTGTTTCTACAGACCTCCAGACCTCAAAGGGTAGCTTGTGGGTAGCTTCACCCTCTGATCTTCAGGGAAGCTTTATTTGTTAGAGTGTAAACAAGATATCACATACACACTCTCTCTGTCTCTGTCTTTGTCTCTCCCTCTCTCCCCATCTCCCTCTGTTTCTCTCTGTCCCCTCCACCAGGGCCCTCTATCAAATAAAAAGCCACTAGAGGAAGAAGGAAGGAGTTCCCAGGAAGTGATAACTGTCCTATATCTGCCTTTCCCCAAAGTCCAGGTACATACCAATTCTTCAGAAGAGCACACAGCATTTCCCTGGGGAAGGGGGTGCTGAATTTCATAGGAGTTAGGTAGTTCACTGGTCTGAGAAGGTACATTCTTGGAGCCATCTGTAAAGGATAAGGTGGTACATGGGAGCAGGAATAGAGGTTTGGATAAAGACCTTGGTCAAGTTGTGAATGCTTGGACATTAGCCGCTGACCATTATTGAAATTAAGGGAAGCATGCCACCTTTCTGAACCTGTCTGCTCTGTGCAGGAGGAGCATCAATCTAGAGGAATGGCAGAGTAATAGCAAGGCATTCTTCCATTTCTCCATCTTTAGTTATAATCATGATGAAATAAGCACATTTTAGGGTAGAGGTTCAGGCTCCAGGTATAGATAAAAAATTCTCTGCTCATGAGACAAGGAGCAAGAAATTGGTGTTGTTTGCAGGCCTGATTAAAGGCAGCAGGAAAATTGAAAACCACAAATCCAAGAATTGACCCATCCTTACAATGCCATAAATTCTGGGTAAAGTTATTAAACCCATAAAATATTTGAGTAAAGGTGCTTGCTCATTTTCCAAAAATAAAAAAAAAAGAGAGTCAATATAGTAACAGGGCTTCAAGTCTCAGGAAAGTTAAGGCAGAGATGGAGAAAAAAGAGGCTGGGATATACACGAGACCTTTGGCAGAGTGCAGGTGGCCTCAGTAAGCAGGTTGTGAATATTAGGAGAGCAAAGAAGAAAACTAAGAGACTGCTGAAGCTAACACAGGAGACTGTGGAGGCCCATCCTCAATGTAGCCTGATGCTAGTGGAAGCCATTGAACTGGCATCAGAACTTCTCATTCTCCAGGGATTTATGATGTTGACATGAATCTGAGTTGAATTTCTCCCAACTGTCAAAATAAACAATAACAAAAACTAGGTGGGGAAAGTAACCTGAGCTAGTGAAACAACTCAGTAATCAAAGTACTTGTGCAAGCTTAACATCCCGAGTTGTATCACAGAGTCCTACTCATGGAATTTGTCCTCTGACCTCCACAAATCCTATGACATGGGCATGTTTCTTCTCACACACATACTGCACATGTATATATATAACAGCAATAAATAAATTTAATTTTTAAAAAAGACACATGGAAGCACCATAAAAAGAACTTGACAGAATCTGGAAAGATTGTTCTGTTAATAAACTATAAGCACATTAACCTCAGTTCAACATCCAGAACCTATATAAAAAGCACCAGATGTGGTGTCTTGCACTTGCAATCCCAATGTTAGAGAGACAGAGACGTGGCTCTCTGGGCTTCCTGGACAGGTAGTCTCATCTACTTACTGAATTCAAGGCCAGTAAGAGACCCTGCCTAAGAATAAATGGATGTCACCTGTGTTACAATGCTTGCAATATCCCAGAGATTGTCCTCTAGCTTCAACATTGTTGTGTACATGGAACACACATACCTATGCACATATGCAGCTACACATACACTCATACAAACATACATGTAAAGAACAACATGAAGATATTGGAACAAATCTGTAGATATTTTTACAGAAAAAAAAAGAATCTGGTGGAGATGAAGTATGAAGTGTAATGGATATGGATACTCTATAAGCAGCCAAGCAGCTGCTTTAAAGCCATGTGTCTTGAAGTCAGGAATGAAGTGTTGCAGAAATTGGTATAGCTGTGGGCCTGAGTCAAGACCAGCAGTTTGAATTCACACTCTTCTCTTTCTTTTTATCTCCAGACTGGGCCTAAAAGCCTTGTAGGAATTGTGTCACTTTCAAAACAGAGGTGGCTGTATGTGTGCAAGCTTGAAAGAACAAAAATAATCCAGAAATGGAATGTTCTATCGTATGTTACTCTTGCTACAGTGACCAAATATTGGACAGAAGCAACTTCCTTTGGTTCATGGTTTAAAGGTATTCAATCAGCATGGGAAAACTTAGGCATATTGACAGAAGAGATGGGTAGTTGCTCACATGGCATCCATGGTCAGGAAGCAAGGAGTGATGGATGCTGGTGCTCAGCTTGCTTTGCTTTTTCACTCATTACCTGCACTCAGTGCATAGTACTATGGTAACAGTGTGGGTCTTCTCACCTCAGTTAACCTAGAGACTCCCTCACACATATGCCCAGAGGTTTGTCTCATAGGTGACTCGAAACCCTATCAAGTCAGCAATCAGAACCAACCACCACAGGACAGAAGCAGGGGAACATGGAATCATTTCCTCTGGCCCACTCCATTAGAGAATAGATTCCAGCTCTAATCCCTGTAGGGAAGTAAACGACTCCTACTTCAAATTTCAGAACTGAAGGTGAAGCCCCAGCAGCAAAGTGCTGCATAAGCCTGTGGGTGTTACAGCCAGAGTCTGTTTTGAGTTTTTCCAAGTTTAGAGTTCTGAGCACAGAAGAGAATGTTGGGTGTCTCTAAATGACAACTAGTGGAGTCAATAAACACTCTGTGTGTCATAGATGGAGAGCATGTCAGTGTGTATAAAGGCTGACTCTTTGAGTTCTGTTTAGTCAGCAAAACAGGATCTAGCATTAGCATCAACAAATGTGATGCTGGGATCATAATCTATCAATGAAATACAAGTGAGTGTGTTTTTCCTGCCTGGGTTTTTTAATTCTGTGGGTGTTAGGAATGACTGGTAAAAACAATATTATAGGTGAAACATCATTAAACAGATTTTCTTTCTAAGTATCATCAGCCATATACTACGATCAAATAACAGAGTCAAGAGTGTTTCAAACTGCCCTTAGTTCAATCATATCAAATATGATAACATCAAGACAACGGCTTTACTGGATATAAAAATAATGATTATGTTTAGCTGCCATTAATATATGCACATACTTGATTTTAGCATAGTACTTGAAAAATACGTTTTGACAGATGTTGATCCATGAAATTCCAACATCTAAAATTGCCTCATGAAAAAGGCAAATGCTATGAAATGGGATTAGTAGGATGTGCCTACTAAGTACTGGGGGCTTCCACCATCCTGTCCCATTGCTTTTGCCTTGTCATGCACTATATAAATAGTTCTGTCAAATTTCATTTTATTCAGAGCATCATAGTTCAATTGTCACTGATAAAGTTTTATTTTTCTTCCTTTCATATTATAAATACCCAAAAGCTTCAGTCTTAAAAGTGTTTACAGTATTGTCTACAGAAAACCGTGAAGTTCTAGAGAGACACTTTATAGTGTCGTTATAGTATAGGATATGATGGTGATAATTAATTATCAAATTTGTATATCTACAGGCATACCTACAAGGGAGTTTCTAGATAGGTCAATTGATGTAGAAACACATACCTCTAGTATAGGGTGAAGAGGCTGGTATCTGGGATGATCAAAATAGAGAAAGCAAACTGAGCTCCAGCCTTCATCTCCTTCGTGACTGTGGATGAAATGTGACCAGTCATCCGAAACTTCTCCATCTTATTCACACCGCCATGCTGAACAATCTTTCCAGATTCTGTCAAGTTCTTCTTATGGTGCTTCCATCTGTCTTTTTAAAAATTAATTTTATTGATTTCTGTTATGTGATATACATGTGTGTAATATGTGTGTGAGAATGAACATGCCCATGTCATGGGATATGTGGAGGTCAGAGGAAAAATTTCGTGAGTAGGACCCTGTGATAGAACTCAGAATGTTAAGCTTGTACAAGTACTTTGATTGCCAAGTTGTTTTATTAGATCAGGTTACTTTTTCCACCCTCAAACTGAGTTGCATTAAACATTTCCTTCCTTCAATGTTGTGGTTGTCATGAGGTGGTAGTGGTGGAGAAATCTTAGTAGTTTTCTCTAGTGGTACCCTGCTCCAAGCCATCATCATTTTCACTTTTGGAGTTTTTGTTTTACCTCTTGTCTTCCTGGATGCTTAGTCAACCCAAAAGCTAGAAATATATATTTAAAGTTTAAAACAGACAAATTCTATTTGATCCCTGGCAGCAGCTTCCAGGGTAGCAAAGGACAAAGTCTTTTGTGGCCATGATTCCAGAGGCCTCTTACATCTCATCTCTCATAGCTCCATTCCTCTCTCCATCTCAGATATAGAAGGTGTATATAGACAATTCTATCTCTATCTCTGGATCTTTAAATCTTTCAGCCACCTCTTCCACACTGTTCCCAGAACTTTAGGTGTAGGGATTGTATTATAGATGTAACAGTCTGGCCTGACACCTAATTTTTAATATGTTCTCTGTTGTTTGGTCTCTTGTGGGTTTCCGTAACGGTCATTGTCAGCTGCAAAAATAAGCTTTTGGATGAGGTATGAATGTGGCACTTTTTTTTTCATTTAAATTAGAAACAATCACGTTTTACATGTCAATCCCAGTTCCCTCTCCCTCTCCTCCTCCCTGCTCCCAACTGAATCCAGTCCCATCCCTTGTCTGCTCTCCAAGAAGGGTGAGGACTTCCATGGTGTATCTTTAAAGTTTGTCATATCATTTGGAGCAGGGCCTAGACCCTACCTAGCGTGTCTAGGCTGAGAGCGTATCCCTCTATGTTGAATGGGCTCCCAAAGTCCATTCCCATAATAGGGATAAATACTGATCCACTACCAGTGTCCCCATAGATTGCCCAGGTCTCCTAACAGACTCCCATGTTCAGGGGGTCTAGGTTGGTCCTATGCTGGTCTCCCAGTGACACTTACTTGTGCATATATGGGTAAGTATTTAGAGTATATTTGGGAATTAGGCTTGTTTAGGTATGTGGCAGCAGTAGATTTTCTTCTCAGAACCATGACTCAGTCATAGGTAATTGGCTGGGATTTTAGTATTAAGTATGGTTCCTCTTTATTGAGAGAGTCTTAACTCCAACTGGGTGGCTGTTAGCTACCCAAATGAGATATACTTGCCACTGTGTATACACTTGGACGTATCTTGCTGTGCTGCTCATTGTTTCATAGACTTTTGAGCTGGGTAGGTCTTTTGATTGGTTTTCTCTCTTGGCAGTTTGCCTAATAACTTTGGATGTAATGAGAGCCACTTCCCAGAGTAAAAGCTTCCGGGTCAGGTCCCACTTCAATTGTCCAAGTTCTGTGTCTGAAGTGTGTATTATCTTCTCCAATTCCAGCATTCTTCCAGTGAAACAGAATACCACAGAAGCTCATGGGCCAGCTATTTTGACACACATAGTGGTGAAAAGAAAGAGACCTATCTCCAACAGAGTAGAGGACCAACATCTGAGATGTGAGATTTTCCTCTTCCACACAATCAGTATGGCATCAATGCATGTGTGAGTGCTTGTGCATACTGTGCACACACACACACACACACACACACACACACACACACACACACACACACACATACAGCAAATGATTTAGAAAAAGAGACGAGTTGCTTCCCAGTTTACTATGCCCATTTAGTGAATACTAAATTCTTCAGCATAATTATTAATTTCAGTTTGGGATTGCCACTTCATTCTTGAGTATTTCAACTGGTGAATGCACACTGTAGCAGAACCCTCGTTTTTCATTTTCTATATACTGCCATCTATGATATGACTGTTTGCAATTTCTAGCTCCTTGGTCTTTCCTCCACATCTGAAACGTGTAGATTGGCATGAATTGATTACTGAGAGGCTTAGGGTTTAAATATATTTCATTAGAACCACAGAAAGGATCTGGCTCCCCAGTGTGAGAGAAAATTATAAAATTCACAAAATGCTAACTCTTTTATCATGACTGTTTGATGACCTTCATTTGAAGATCAATTACTTAGGGAGAGGAATTAATTCTTGGAAGGGGACTGGCAGATAATTTCTGAATGTAATTGTTCTACAGTGCTGTGTGTCTCTGCAGGTATTTGCTTCCCATAAAATGTGAAGTACAATGTAAAAAAAAAAAAAAAAAAAAAAAAAAAAAAACACAAGGTACACGGTACACGCAGTTGCAGTGCCATGTGAAGTATGTTAATGATTGATTTGCATAGAATGACAGAATTGTCCCCTGTGAACAGCAAGGCAATTACTAGACAGACTCCCAGGCTATCTCTCACACTAGCCTGTTTAGGGCATAGAGAAATAATCACAATGATGAATGACAAGTTTGATAAATGTGAAATTGAGAATCAATACAAAGGGAAAACATAGAGGCTGGGGAAATACCTCTGTCAGTAAAGTGCTTGCTGGCAGCATTAAGACCTGGGTTCAATTCTTAGAATTCATTGGAAAAAATGAGGCACAGTATTGTTTACCAGTCTAGCCTTATTGATGGGCTACAGGCCAATGAGGGAGCTTGTCTCATAAAACCATGTTGGATGGCTCTGAGGAAACTTGCCAGAGATTTTCATTTGTTTCCTCATGCACACACATGCACACTTAATGCTGTCTCTCACCCCCCTCACTGTATCTCTTTATCTGCACACAAACCAAAGGCAGACAAAATATAGCTTTGAATATTAATATCCCAAACTGACTTTAACAAAAGGCAAAAAAAAACTCCCAGAAATTCACTTCCATTTGTCCAACTGAAATGATCAAATTATTCTTTAGATTTTGATGCAGGAGGGCAACATCCACAGACATGCTGTGTAGACATCTATTTGGCAATAGCCTCCCAACTTACAATGATGAATCTTCTGGTCCAGGCACATCACTTGTACAAATATGTCTCAGAAATCCACTGCATATGGGCAGACCATGGGATAAATCAGTGGATAATCAAGTGTGTGATTACCAAATGTTTGAGGAAAACTAAACATTTTTTTTTTTTTTTTAGAAAAGTAGAAATGGAAGTGATATAAGAAAGGACAAAGGAGTAACCTGTACACAGATGAAATCTTTTCAGTGATTAATTAGTGAAAAGACCAAGAAGCAAAACATCTACATTTCATAATATTATGGTGATTAAAATAAGAAAATAATGAGGTTTAATTATAAGACACTCTTGAAGAACAGTGACTTGTGGAGGAAAGCAGAATGGCTGGGGGAATAAATCCTGCCTGGAAGCCACTTCATCCATTGTTATGCTTATTCCTGAAGAAGTATTGGTTTAAAATGAATACTTTTTTATGCTTCTTCAGTGAGCTGGAGAGATGGCACAGTAGTTAAGAGCACTTGCTTCTCTTCCAGAAGACCTCAATTTGGCTCCTAGCACCTATGTCATACAGCTCCCAACAACCTATAACTCCAGAATCAGAGGATCTGACACCCTCTTCTGGCTTCTGTAAGCACTGGTAAGCACATACACAACACACACACACACACACACACACACACACACACACACACACACACACACACACAAAATCCTTGACAGTTTCTTACATGATATAGATGTAGAAAAGGATTGCCTGAATATAATTTCATTTGCCCAAGAATTAAGGTCAATAATTCTCAAGTGGGACTTCATAAACCTAATAACCTTCTGCACAACCAAAGTAACAAATACTTACATCTACAGATGACCTTTGCTAGCTATGCAACTGACAGAGAATGACTATCCAGAATATATAAAGAATTCAGAAAACAATCAAATAACTGACTAACTCAAAATATATGCTTGGGAGCTAAATAGAGATTTCTCAAAAGAAGAAAAACATGCCTAAGAAATAGGTCAAAAAATATTCATCATCTCTAGCAGTTAGAGAAATGCAAGTCAAACAACTTTGTGATTTCGTTTTAGCCCTGTCAAAATGGTACAGATTAACAAAACAATGGACAACAAATAGTGGGAAAGGAAACCATTATTCTCTTTGGTGATATTGCAGCCTGGCACAGCAACTTAGGAATACATTGTGAATTCTCAAAAAGCTAAAACTAAATGTACCATATGACCCAGATATGAATCACCCAGTCCTTAGAAAATGCCCAAAAGACTAGATGCCTTACACCACAAAAACTTACTCAGCTATGTTCCTTGCTGCTCTATTCACAATAGCTACAGAAAGGAAACAACTGAAATGCCCTTCAACCAAGGAATTAATAATAAAAATGTGGCACATGTCCACTAGAGAATACTATCCAGCTGCAAGGAAAAATAAAATTACGACATTTTTAGATAAACTGGGAGCTGGTGGTGCACACTTTTAATCTCAGCCCTTGGGAGGTAGAGGCAGGTAGATCTCTGAATTCAAGGCCAGGGAGTCTTGAAGAGTGAGTCTGCAGAGTGAGTTCCAGAGAACCCTATCTCAAAATGAATCTACTTTAAAAAAAGAAGAAATTTGTCGATAAATGTAAGGAACTAGAAAAGATCTAGTATTAAGTGAGGTAACTCAGATTGTGTCTTCTTGAAATTGCAGAAGATATACCCTATATAAAATCTTACCAACATGATTAAGTAAACATAAGCTGAACAAAGACAAATACAGTAGACATGCTAACATTAATGGAGGAAAGCTCAAGAGGCTTCAAATCCACACACACACACACTACAGGCAAGTAAGGGATGCTGAGAGTGGGATAAATAATCTTCCTCAGGGAAGAGCTCATCAATTGATTATGTAATACCTGAAAAAACATATATACAAGTACATGATACTGACTGATCATGTTATATTTGTGTATTTAAGAATATGTACATGTGTGTATAGCAGAAATTAATGAAAAAAGCCATCAATTTGTAAGAGAGCATGGGAGAGTATATAGGAAAATTTGGAGAGAGAAAATAGAAGGGAAATGATGTAATTATATAATAATCTCAGGAAAAAAAAGGAAGAAAAATGCCTAGGCAAAATGTTAAATCAAGTGTATGTTAAGCTAGTGGGTTACAAGGGCTTGCTGTGCTTCTGGATACATGAACCTGAGTGGTGTCATTTTTTTAGGAAAGGAAAAGTGGGAGCCATTTCCATCTGTCCAGGTCAGAAAAGCCAGGGTCTTCTAATGGTAGGCTCTTTAAAATTAATTGTTTATTTGCATAAACACACACACACACACACACACACACACACACACACACACACACACACACACACGTGCATGCACACTCACAGAATAGGCAAAGGGTGACCTAAGCATGATAATTTTCCAGACATGAACAGGCTTTTTTATTCACATGTGTTCTCAGAGAGAGAGGTGGTCATTTCCCCTGCTTGAGGAAGGTACATGAGGGTTCTGGGTCTTACTTGCATGCTGCGGTCAGATTGGAAAGTGAATGGCTTTAGTTTGAGTGTATGAAAATGTGCCGTCACAGCAGATATGATAGATGATGCCTCCTGAGCCATGAACTTGTAACATTTGTAATGAAGGCACTGCCCAATTTACAGTAAGAATAAAGTTTTGTCGAAATAAACTTGAGGGAGGCTGTTAAAGGAGGCAGGCCTTCATATACAAGATGATGACATACACTGTATAGGACCTCAGTCTATGGCATGGAAGCAAACTGGGCTGTACCATTCTGGGTTTCAGCAATGACAGGTATCTAATAACATGTATCTCACACACTATGAAAAAAGCCATGGATTCCACATTTTCAAATTACATTAAAAAGCAAGGTTTTGTTGTTAAATAATATTTTTATTTATTTTTTGAAAATTTCCTACATTTATGCAAACTATCTTGATCATCTATTCTCATTCCTCCTGACCCACAATAAATCTTCCTCCCAACTTCATGTCCTGCTTATATGGACACATATACGATTGGCTGTTCCTATGTGCAACAGTCATGACACGCCAGAAGGAAACATTTCATGGCACTCTTCTGCTTTTCCACCTCTTACATCTTCCTGCCACCCTTTTGAGATGTCCCCTGAGCCTTGAGGAGATGGAATTGACAAAATTGTCCCATCCTTGGCTGAACAATTACTGTGGCCTTTTTCTATATTATGTATGGTGGTGTTTAATTTTTCTTTTCTTAATAAAACCTATGAACCTGTCACCTCCGCCTTGACCAGCAAGGGAAACGCAACACACAAACTCTTTTTAAAGCAGTTTATTCAGGAATCTTGAACAATCTTCTGACCCCAGGGAAAGCTAACCCACTGCTTATAAAGCCTAGGAGTAGCCAACCCCAGCATGCCATGTAGTGATTGCAGATAGGTCCACATATGCGGAGAGCAAGCCTGAATCTCAGCCTTAGCCAAATATGGAGTTGTTTATTACAGAGAGCACTCACCATTGGGAGGGTGGAAGGCGGAAACCAGTGCCATCTTTAAGGCATGGCACGTCGCCGCTCTCTACATGAACCAGCTCACTAGTAGCTGTAAGCACATAGATTTTACAAGGAAGTGACCCACATTGAGCCTGAAGGTGATAACCACCACTGTGGGTGATAGGAGAGTTACAAAGAGAAAATGTGCTTTAGATATGATAGAACTCCACTTGGGCCTGGTCAAATGGCCCAGTAGTTAAAGTGTTTGAGGACAAGTGTGGGGACTGGTGTTTGGATCCCCAGAATCCACATTAAGCCAGACAAAGTGGAAACTGATCATAATCCCAGTGTTTCCATGATAAGATGGGAGGAAGTGACAAGAGTCATCCTGAAATCTCAAGGGACAACTAGCCTAGCATATGCAGATGTAGACAAGAGACCCTGTCTCAAACAAGATGGAAATGAAAACCAATACCTAATGATCCCTTCTGACCTCCACACACATATCCTGCCATATGTGCACATACACTGTTCCACCCAGGCACTCCCATATACACACAGAGATTAAACACACACACACACACACACACACACACACACACACACACTTCATCAAACAACAAACAATGATTGAGTTTTTCCTACTTCTGGATTTACAAATGTGTAAACCCTTTCATTTAAACCAATTGGGCAAGATTTCTATTATTGCTGATAAAACTAAACAAAAGGGCATATTTCCTGAGAATTAACAATATGATATTCATTCAGAGAATGGGAAATCAACTATGTACAAAGGAATTAGGATGCTAAGAGAAACAATAACAGAAGTTAGAATCAAATATTCTTTGAGGAAGATATATGCTCCTGTCTGGAATTCCTTACCTCTGATGGCTTAACTTCATTTGAGAAACCTGACATGTAAAAGACAAAGGCACAGAAATTATATCCTTGAGGGAACAGATTTTTGTTTGGGTGACAACAAGGATACAGCAGTGCAGGCAGAGTAAGAAGCATGGATATAGATGAAAGATGACACATTGACAGCAAAGTACCTATACCTAGATATTACCTTGGAGTCTTAGCTGAGAGAGGGACATGGCATACATTTTTTATTTGCCTTACAGGCAACTTAAAACTCTTAGAAGGTGCAACAAAGAGTGAAGAATGCTATTGTTTCTCAACAATAAGGAGGCATTATTTTCTCAACTAGAAACTACAGAAGCCCTCATCTCACCCATTGCAGGGATTCTAGCAAACTGAATCAAAAATGACTGAAACTCCCACCATGGAGAAATAAGGAAGCCATATATCAAGACATTCAGAGACTATCTAAATTGAAATTGTGATTTAAGAAGTTGCCAGCAGGGACTGTGAGATTTGAATCAAGACGAATGAAATAAATGTTGACGTAATTGCATGAGACATAGACTCATAAATTTAGATTTTAGCAAAAACAATTCCATAAATGGGGCAAATGTACAAATCACTGTCCAGAAGCATGTAGTTTAGAATAACTGAGGTTTCTAAGATGACATAAAGGAAAAAAGCTACTAAAAACCAGCACTTTCACTTCTACCCATATATATTCAGTTATAGTGGTAGCTATGCACATGTATGCCTCAGGACCTATCTTGTGATGAAGATAAACTTGGAAAAGGCAACTTCATGAATATGAAATTGGAGAGGATGACTTTATAGAAAGCTGTAACATGAAATAAATAAAAGACATAGAGATTGATATTGGGGTTCAAACTTCAAACTGAATATCAGAAAAGCAAAGCAGCTAGCCACTAGCTTCTTACCTCTACTTCATACTGAATGGATTGATCCTGTCTCTAGGAGCTCTCACCAAGCCTCAGACTATAACCTCTCCTCAGTGTAGCTGGAGAAAAAATTTCTCCTACTTAATATTGAAGACCCTGCTTCTATCTTTTATACCCCTATAGTGCTGGCTTTAAAGGCATGTGATCTTTTACTCTTTTAGACTTATTCAATCTCATGTATCCTTGGGTGGCCTAGAACTCAAGAGAGATCCATCTAACTCTTTATCCAGAGTTCAAGGATTAAAGGCTTTTACCACCACCTCCTAGCCTCTGACTGCTGGGATTAAAGGTGTGTGCCTGGCTTCTATGTCTTATGGCTTACTTGGCTTTCTGAATCCTCAGGCAATCTTTAATAAATCATAAACAATATATCACTACAGAAAGCTACTTTTTATATTGTACAATATCCAATGACAACTCTGATGATAAATATTTAGTTTACATGAACAGATTTAACTATTGTGTTCCTGAATAATTTTAGATGTGAAGTTATTAAGCTATTGGAAACACTAATATATATGGAGTGTTAACAAAGTATGTGTTTATGCATATGTTCGTGTGTATGTTCCCGTTGGAGATGGTATTTTGGGGAGATTTTCGGTCTGTGTGTGTGTGTGTGTGTGTGTGTGTGTGTGTTCCTTAATGTCCATCTTGCTCACAGCAGGATCTCTTGTTGGTTTGTTCAATGTATCCCAGGCTAGTTAACTCATGAGCTTATGGAAATTCTCCTCTCTCTGTATCTCATCTTGGCTGTAAGAATCCTGAGATTCCACAAATGAACTGTTGCACTGCTTTACATGGATGCTGGAGGTGCAAACTCATGTTTCCAAGCTTGTAAGGGAGGCACTTTACCCACTGAGACTTTTCCTTAGCCTAAGGGCAATTTTTAGTTTATGGTGATCACATATTAGAGATATTTAGTGTTATTTTTAGATAAAAATGAATTATTAAATTGAAAATATGAAAGAAACTCCAAATGAATTATTTTAAGAAATAATTATAATGGATATTGAGAATGATTATACCTAGGTTAATATTTTATACATTCATATTGAGATGATAAAAGGAGGAAGAATGTTTTCATAACAATAACAAAAGTCAAGGTTCTAAATTTTTTATCACATACAACTTTCTATAGATTCAAAGGATTGAACTCACATCATCAATAACTAGTAAACTCCAAGTCACAGGGAACTTATACAAGAGGTTGCAGTTTCTTGAAACAATCTGGTTCATGGCCCTCTTGTACATATGGATTTCCATTGTGCACACTGATATGTCAGAGGAAGTCAATACTGTTCTTCTCAGAGATTGAGTACTAATGTGATTGCATAGCAGAGGTGGACCAGAACAGGCCATCCTTTAGCAGGAAGCACAAATTATAGACTGCAATGTATGTGCAGGTGAATAAAACAAGAGTCTTGGGCAAAAC
Source organism: Cricetulus griseus (assembly GCF_003668045.3). Taxonomy (NCBI): domain Eukaryota; kingdom Metazoa; phylum Chordata; class Mammalia; order Rodentia; family Cricetidae; genus Cricetulus; species Cricetulus griseus. The sequence goes on from NC_048598.1 coordinate 72,845,668, forward strand.
TATCACATGACTTAGACTAATGTGTATACCTAATAGAGAAATACCAGACAGCAAGAGGCATGGAGAATCAGCCAGACTTACCCCAACAGGAAAGACCTCACTGAGAGCAACATACAGGTCTCCAAACAAACACAGAAACAGCCAAAAACAGAAACTGTGAGAGAGAATATGCTACGAGATCCTGGAGCATCATAGAAAACACAAGAGCAAGGAACAATTGAAAACATGACAAAGTTATGTCAGAATGCTCTAGCCATCAACTAAAAATAGCTGCCTAATCAGGAGAAATATGAAAAAATAAATCAAAACCATATTATAATATAATTGTCAGACCACAGATAAGCTCTCCATGAATCTACCCTAGTGTGAATAAATAATTGAAGGACAAACAGTGGGAGAAGATGCAGATCTCCCTAAGGTAGAACTCTGGTCAACAGAAGCATGTTGAGTGAGCAAAGAAGAAAACAACACTGACAGTTCCACAGTCATACTTTTTCTCACAAGAATCACCCGTAAATTCACTCATTACTGCACATAAATTTGAGGGAAGATGAGATATTGGTTAATATTAAAGCATCTCTCTAGGGATGTTTATTAGTTACAAAGAAAAAATTATTCATTTTATTATTAAGGAAACCCACAGACCTCTAAACTAACTTAAAAATTAAACAGTTCATGTTTGTATCCCCAGCTCTTGGGAGGTGGTGCAGATGGCCTTGAGGAACTTTCTGGATAGTCACATTAGTAGAATTGCTGAGCTCCAAGCCACGATAGAGACTGTGTTTCAAAAATTGGGTAGAAGTCTAGGGAGAAGACTCAACATATAATGGAGCTTTGTGCCTAACCTATGGTAGAAGAAAAGAATCAATTCCTACAGTTGTATTTTGGTATCATGGACTTTGGCACACACACACACACACACACACACACACACACACACACACACACACACACACACACACCATATAATACAATAAATACATAAAATGTAATAAAAATAATTTTTAAAAAATCACAGTACAAGTTAGAGAGAATCAAGTTGGTATTTGTGGGTAGCAGTGACCTAAGCTCTCTGCAGTGGTTGTAGCCTTGGCCAAGGCCTCAATCTCTCCCTAGAGTAAGTGCTTGCCTAGAGAGAAGACCACTGTGATGGGAGAAGGCTGTGAAGAATGGTCAGAGAGTGGTGCTCACCTGGCAGGCACCAGGACTGGGATCATTAAGAAACAGATCCTGGTCACCTGGAAGTGAAAAGCAAAGATAGCACTCCCCGTCCCCCCAGTTACCAGGACACTAGGAGAGTGGGTAAGGAAATGGTGGAGTGATGGGGCAGAAAGAAGTGAACAAATAGATGGTGAAGAAAGGATTGGTTTGTACAGTATGAAGTGAGGCAGAACTGGAGATGAGATGGTGGTTCCTGTTCTTGCTCCTGGGTAAAGGAGCCCATTAATAGAACCAGTAACAAACAAAAGTGCTAGTGGGACTATGCTTTCTTCCTTTGAGAAAAACAACCTTTGTTTGAGTTGCTGTGACTCCCAAAGCCACATTCTAGCCCAGCAAGAAAAGCAGTGCCTGTAGAACGAAGACCACAATTGCCTGGACATATCCTGCTGTGTTTACTTCTCATCATTGGCCTATTTCTCTGGTTGGTTGTGGTGGCAGTTCTGGGTGCCACCACAGTGCCACCCAGTGAAACTGGGTGACTCTGTGTTGAATTACACTGTTACCGTGCTGCTTCTATCTTTGGCCAAAGAATCATTTCCTTTGGAAGCTCTGGGTTGAACGAACAATTGAAGATACCTAGAGGCCTCACCTGCCACAATACAGAGTGGCCTGAAGAAGACACCCAGAGACACTGCACAACCCTCTGTCTGGTGGCAGCACAAGACACTATGATTTGCAGGTATGAGGTGGGAGGATGGGAGAGAAAGAGGAGTGGAACAGCTTGAGCAATATGAAGAGAAGCAGATGTGGAGGCTCAAGTGTGGAGAGGAACATCCTGATGTGAGTTAAGCCACCTGAGGCAATGGTGAAGTTCTGGCCTGTGCTGCCACTGAGAGCCATACTAGATCAGTGCCCATAAAGTATCAGGGTTCTGTGTTATGTACATGGCTTTGGTTACAACCAAAGGCCCTGTGGATGTCCCTAGTCTATACTGCCACTTCAGATCATATTGATGACCATGGGGTGCACAGAGTTGACCCTGTCCCTCACAGGTTGCAGAAGTTGGAAGAGTGGGCCCTGCAGCTTGACTGAGCAGCACAGTAGAACTTACCCTGCTGGTGCAGGGACAGGTGAGTAGCCCAAGGATATGAGCAAGAGACAGCTGGCTCCATGGGCAAGGGAGAGATGTCTCTCTCCTCACCCTTTACCACCTGCAGCAGGAAGGATAGCTGGCTTTATGACAAGAGAGTAGGAATGCTGGTCCTGTCCTTCACCAGTTGCAGCAGATGGGACAACAGGCCCTGTACCTTGCTTGAACAACACATTATAGCTGGCCAGGGTGGTGGGCCTGTGGTTGAGCCAGAAGAACTGACCAAGCCCCTTTCTTCCTACAACATTTGGGTAGTTAGCAGGACAGTGCTGGAGAGCTCACCCTTGTGGTGAAGATGCTATAGAGCTGGCAGATTGACTCACTCAGCTAACACCCAGGCCCAGATTGAGGGTTGAATTAGATTACCCCAATATCTAGATCATCTGTGAACTGTTAGAACACATGAAGGGACCAGTCCTGCAGATCCAAAGCTATAGGATCTCCACAACACAGGACAACAACAGGATATCCAAGAAGAGTCTCATTGAGGATCCAGTATTGATAGTGTAGCATAAGCCAGAGGCCTCAAAGCAGACCAACGACTCATTGCAGTGAACACTGGCAAGTAAAGCTGTATGGACCAACGAGTATACTGTGTGACTCACCGTGACACAGTATAGCTTCTATAATGAGATTTTTGTTGTTGTAATTTTTATATTTAAAATAATTTTATTTTGGGGGCATATACAAAGGGGAGATGAGTGGGATTGGGGTGCTTTATATAAAATCCACAAAGAATCAATAAAATTTTAAAAAATTGAAAAGGTTCTATGCACTAGAGATCGGTCTACAATTTTTTTGTGACTAAAGCAGTGATGAAAATAAAGTATTATTATTTCTTAAAAAATAAAGGCAGATCTAACCTAAGAAATAACATCATTGATTAACCTGTGGTATCTACATGCACAGAAGGGGAGTAAAAAAGGAAGGAGGTAGAAAATAGATATAGATAGACAGATGGATGGACAGATCTATAGTTACCAACTAACTCACTAATAAAACCTACTGGTATCCTGATACCAAGACACAAAGCATTCTTGTAGTACAATGCCATTTCTCTGAAGTTCTTGACAAAACTACAATGGTTTAGGCTAATTAATTTTGAAAAGCAAGATCCTAGTAGAGTGACATTAACAATGAACACACTGATCAGCAGGTGCTTTTTCTATCAGAATCTCAAAAAAAGACAAGGTGAAATTGAGTTACTGCCACAGACTAGAGGAATCATAGCCTCAATTTTCCCAATGGATCATGGAATGCTAACTGAGTAGGTGGTGGTGATGCATATAAAATTTGAAAACTATGAAGGACTTAATAATAAACTTGTTCAGAAAATATAAAGTTATACAAAACAGAATTTAACTCAAGGAACTTCGCCTCCAATATGAAAGATAGGTAATGTACTAAGCAGTCTTGTTAGAAACTTCAAGGAAGAGAATTTTGTACCATAATTGAAGTATAGAGTTGCTGATAAATGTTTTGCTAATGTTCAGTCACAAAGATTGACCTCCAATTAGTTTCCATCCCTATAACAAATGGAGACAATGCTCACTTACAATTGTCCATTAGGCCCACTGCTCAAGAGGGCAGTCCAGGGTCAACCACCTGGTCTACCATTAAGTCTCCTGTGCCCTTATCAGGAAAAGCATAATTCTGCCACGTGGGCAAGATGAACCTGGTTAACAACTATTGAAAAAGAACAACACTGGTGTACTTAAATAATTCTGGCATCTCCCATTGACCAAGTGGCCAAACTTTGAAGTCTTCTGTTTCTGTTTACATTGTTCAAAGTCTAACTGGGCTAGGGACCTGAGAGAGAGAATAAGGAAGATTGCATATGTGGGATATGTAAGTCTAAGGTGTGTGTGTGTGTGTGTGTGTGTGTGTGTATGTGTGTGTGTGTGTATTAGTAAATCTTCTATTGAAGGCCAGCTTCTTTTTTTGGGCATCAGGCAGAGCAGGACATCTCCTATATTAAAGAACTTTTCCTTTATTAACCTTTAAGTGAGCAGAGTGGTTGCTCTCTGGGAAGACATATTCATTATAGAGTTGTGGAGACAGAAGAGATAGTGATAGGAAACTGTAGAGTGTAAACAAGGGGACTGGAGCAGGAAGAGTTGGCATCAATATCATTTCCTGTCCTGTGTTCTTAGGTAAAATGTGACTACTAGGGATTCTTGCAGAGTGCTGTACAAATTTTGCCTGTGTGGTTTTATTTTATTTTCTCCATTTGTATGCCTTGTGTCATGTGCATACAAAGTTCCATGTGTTTTGGCACATGTGTGTGGTGGTATGAACACTCACATGTACAAATGCATCTGGAAACCAGAGGTTGACTTCAGACATCTTCTTTGATCAATTTTTCCCTCTTCATATGCTGAGTCAGCATTACTGCTGAAGTTGAACATAACAATTTTGCTAGTCTAGTGATCTACCTAGACTCTGTGATCCCATGTCTGTCTCTGAGTTCTGGTACCACATGAGAGCCTCACACCCACCTGCGTTTTAAGGATCAGAACTTTGCCGCTCACACTTTGATCACAAGTGCCTTATCCACTGAGCTATCTCTGCAACTCTTAGGTGCAAAATTATTACAACTTTAAAAGTTAAAGGGAATACATCATCTTAGAGTTCATGATTTAAAATATCTGTGCACACAGAGAGACATGAGGTAGCCCTGCTGGAATCAGAGCTGGTGCCCACACAACACTCCCTGGGCTTTAATAGACACTTCCTCCTAACCAAGTCCAGACAGAATCACAAGGTCATCTTTACCTTGTTGCATACACTGGGACTGTTTTATAACAGATCCCAGAATTACAGGTTTTCATAAGAAATAAATGGAGCTCACAAGAAAGAAGGAAGTGCAATGAAGGAATCGGTCCTCAAAATTACCTTGGAGACTAGAATTAAAAATTCATATTAAGAAAAGTCATATGTAATTAGAGCTTTTAATACCGCAACAGCCATGTCGGGCCATATGGAAATGAAAAGAAGCTGCCTATCATGAAACTGGGTGAAATAAAACATGTGATTGACAGCTGCCATTCATTGAATATAATTAAGCTTTATTTATTGGAAATCTATAATGAAGCAAAAGTGGCTTTTTATGTTATTCCCAAAGATAGACATGGGAACAGGAATAGAAATTACTAGAACATAAATTTAGGCTACCATGAGTAATTTTTGAATCCCTGGCTCTCAGGTAAATATAGTCAAAGTAACATGCAATTCCCTTTGAGTTAAGAAAATACCATGCTTCATAAGAAGTGTGTGTGTGTGTGTGTGTGTGTGTGTGTGTGTGTGTGTGTGTGTGTCTGTGTGTGTGTCTGTGTGTGTGTGTGTGTGTGTGTGCTATGGCATTAGTGGTGGTGTGTGTTTGGTGTGTGGTGTGTGGTAACTGTGTATGGGTATGATTGTGTAGGGTGTGTTTTATATGTGTGTAGTATGTGGTGTGTATGGGTATGGTTGTGGAGGGTGTGTCTTATGTGTGTGGCCTGTTTGAGGGGGTGATTATGGTATGTATGTACATGTGCTTGTGTGTTATGTCTGGTGTGGATTTGGGGGTATGGGTATGGGTATGTGTGTGTGTACTGTGTTTATATATGCAAGCCTATATGTTAGTAGGTGCATGGGCACAGGTGAGTTTGTGTGTGAACCCAGAGGTTGATATTGGTTGACAATGGGTGTTTACTTCAATGGCTATTCATCGTATTTCATAGTCCATCCTTTACTGAACCTGGGTTCACTGGTTGGCTCATAAACTTCGGGGATCAAATGCATCTATTTCCTCAGTGCCCCCTATTCATGTGGGTGCAGGGGTTTTCAATTCAACTCCTCATTTTGCATGACAGGCAGTTTACTGATTAAGCCAGCTCCCCTGGCCTTGGTCAGAATCTTTCAGCATCTCTGCAGCTGCACTGAAACAAAAACATAGGGTTGTGCTGATCTCAGTACATGCACTTCATGCAAGCCTATGTGTTTGGACACCATAGAAAGATGTGCTAGCAATAGGATCATTACAAAATTGTGTTTGAGTGGTGGCAGTTCATGGTTGAATAAAACACGTTTTTTCATGTTAATACCCAATTCCTCCTATTTCTAACAAGGTTCTTGCTTTGGTGTGAGGATTCACAGGGGCCCAAATGGTCAGGCTCTTTCTCTTATGTAAAAAAAGGTAATGAGTAAAGGCTTAGAATGCTTCTGTGAATCAGGCTTCTGTTTCTAGGGAAGTGGTGGGGAAGGAGCTACTGATTGATTCTCCTTCATCTCATTTCCTGTATTTAGATGGAACTATTGATGGGTGTAGACAGGGTTTCCCTGAGGTTTGGGCACGACAGGGGTGAGACCAAGTCTTGCATCTCAATCAAAATCAGATTAACATTTTGAAGCTTCAAAGTAAGAAGTATTAAAATCACAGTCTGCTAGTAGAAAGAAGTGGGGAATTGCTTGGTAAAGGCCTCATGGCTGCCTGAGAGCAGTCACTAGCAAGGCTTTAGATGGCAGAAGGGTAGGACACTGATGCTCTCCAAAGAGGTATCTACATCTGGGCATGCTATCCCAATGACTTGGTTCAGTGGAAGGACTTCATCTTCAAAAGAGTCCCTTCCTATGTAACTAAAGGTTAAGGGGTCAGGGGAATCATTGGTTACTGAAAGAATGAATGGAGAATGTCATAAGTGCAATCACTAAAGAAATTATTAAGACAAATTGCATTAAGAATTTCTGATAATTCCTGCAACTCAAACTGGGACAATGTGTCTTTCAGAATAACTCAGTCACCAGGGAAAAAAGAATTCAGTTTTATGACATTTTATGTTTATCAAAAAGGAAGTACATATAAATTGAACACTTTTGTAATTTCAGGAACTGTAGAATGATATGAGCTATACATATGAATGATGAAAAGAAAATTTTCATGTGTCTTGTATGAAAATATTCTATATTAACTTGATTCAAGTGGGCTCCTGTGCTGAAAGGATAGAAACTGAGCCTTTAGAACATAGTCATTGTAGCCTGTGAATCAACTAGTTGATGGGAATGTCTGGGATGCTATATCAAAATTCTTGTACACAGAGACCTTTGAATCCCTGAAGCTGGAGCGCCCTGACTTGGGAGCTGGAAAGTGAACTAAGGTTTTATGGCAGAATAAGAACTTTTAGTATCTCTTCAGTCCCAGGATTGATACTGACAAGAAACAAAGGCTTATGAAGAACCATGTAACAATTTACTGCATTTAATATGTCTATTCCTTTAACAGACATGTATATATCCATACATTCATTACATATATACATACATTTTTGAAGGTTTTTAATACTTATAGTTAAAACCTCAGTGTGCTGGAGAGATATCTCAGTGGTTAGAGCATGTGCTGCTCTTCCAGAAGTCCTGAGTTCAATTTTCAGCAACCACATGGTGGCTCACAGACATATATAGTGGGATCTGATGCCCTCTTCTGGTGTGCAGGCATACATGCAGATAGAGCACTCGTATACATAAAATACATTCATAAAAAGACTTTATGATGATCACAGAAGACTGACAAAGGCTGGATTCATTCCTCAGAATAAAGTATATATAATTTTTCAATTTTCAAAAGTGGCACATGAGAGATAAGTAAGTGGCACTTTGGGTAAGGGCACTTTCGACCAAGCATAAGAACCCAGATTTGATTCAGGACTGCCATAGTGGTAGCAGGGAACCAACTGTTGTTCTCTGAATTTCACTTTGGCGCATGGTACCTATGTACACACCACAAAACAAACAAAAAATACAATTTCAAAGAAAAATTCAATGCATTGAAAGCAGCTAATTATTTTTAAGTAGATATTAGAGAGAGAGCATAAAAGTGGTATTATTTGATCATTCCTCCACCAATCCTACCCTTTTCTAACAGTTGTATTTTGGAGATAACTATTTTTAATGTTTGTGCATATTTTCAAGACTTCTCTATGTATACAATCATGAAATTACTAGCAGTTTCTCAGTTCATGAACCTAATGTTAAGTATCATGCATCCATGTTTCGGATTTTTAAAATGAATAATTAAAATGACATTATATGTTTATGATTGTTGCTGGGAATGAGGCAATATTTGAATCAGTAGGCCTGTGGCCATTTCTAGGGAACTGTTTTGTTTGCTAATTGACATAACCCACTGCAGGTGCACTATTCCCAAGGTTGGACCCCACTTATATAAGAATGATGAAAACTGAGACCAACCAAGCCAACAGTACAGACTCATTTGATAATGTGGAATTGTATGCTTAATGAAACTTTCCTCCCCAACTTTTCTCTGACTTGGACTTTTTTTTATCATAGCAGAGGAAGCTAGAACAATCTTCCTCTTCTTCTTTTAACAGACCTTGATTTGGGAAAAGTAATGTTGATGTAATTAGGTGTTTGGATTTGAAACACAACATGGACCTGATCTTAGTGAATGTGTTCCCTGTTACTAATGAGGGAGATGCTGTGGCCTGTTTTTGTGAGATGTTATTTTGTGGGAAGGTAGTGCTAAAGCCAAGGACTGTTGGCATCCATAGACATTACTTACACTCAATTTACAAATTTAGAAAATAAAGAACCATATTTCTTTAGAAAATAAAGAAAATATACACAAACATTAAAAATAGTTATCCCCAAAATACAACTGTTAGGAAAGGGTAGGATTGGTGGAGGAACGATCAAATAATACCACTTTTATGCTCTCTCTCTAATATCTACTTAAAAAATAATTAGCTGCTTTCAATGCATTGAATTTTTCTTTGAAATTGTATTTTTTGTTTGTTTTGTGGTGTGTACATAGGGACCATGCTCCAAAGTGAAATTCAGAGAACAACAGTTGGTTCTTTTTTGGGCCTTGGAAGTAAAGGGCTTGCTTAACAGTCATGAGCACTTGAGTTTGAATCCTTAGCACCCACATAAAAGACGAGGATGCTGATGTTTGCCTGCAATCTCAGCATGGGTAGAAGACACAGAAAAGTTCTGGGAGCTTGTTGGGCAGCCTGTCTTGACAATCTGAAAGCTTCATGAGCAGTGAGAGATCCTGTCTCAAACAATAATGTGGAAAGCAAAGCAACAGAGGATGAGACCCTGCAGTCAACCTTTGCCTCAAAAAGGCAATAACACACACACACACACACACACACACACACACACACACACACACACACACACAATCTAGGGATTTATTAGAGTGGCTTACAGATGTGGTTCAACATTACAATGACTGTATCAACAACAAAAGGTCAAGAATCCTATAGTTGTTCAGTCTACAAGTTTGGCTATCTCAGCAGTTCTAATATGATGTTGGAAAACTAGAATATTCTTAGAGGACTGCTGGGGTTAATTTACAGTGGAATCTGGAAGATGTAGGTTCTTATGCTACCAAAGGAATGTCTCTGCAGCAGGAGAGATGAACTCTCTACTTGTTCTAACAGACAAAATAGATCACAGCTGTCAAGCATGCAGTGGTCACTTTGTTATTTACTCACAGATGCATGAAGTCAAAAGCCCTTCCAGGTCTATCTCCCTCTCCACCAATTCTCTACATGTGCATTTGCCTCTGGCCACTCTTGTGCCAGTCTTTTATTTATTCCTAAATCTGGATGGCTGTGTTCTATTTCATTTTGAGTGGAACTCACATGCCCAGATCACTTCTCAGAGATAAGTGTTCTGATCCATCAAAAATTAGTTCAAGTGTCACATTCTAGAGACTCCAGTCCTCTATTCCCAAAGTCTTTAGGGTCATGTCACATCCTTCATACTTCATAGAGCAGTAGGGGACTTTTGTGTACAACACATATCATTATATGAGATTACTTGTTCTTTTAGAGGATTTGTGTTTTCTACTTTGCTTCTCAGTGGAGCATAACTTTCCTGAGGACATGGGCTGTTTTGGTGACTGCTTTCTCCCCAGAGGCTATAATATTGCCCTGCACTCAGCACACCCCCAGAGGATATTGACTGACTGACTCTTGCTCAAAAGCAGCATCTAGGAGAGTGATTTTTTTCAATTCAATCTTTATTGCAAGTTTGGAAAGAGATAATATAAACCCATGGGAAGGAAACAATGAGCTGTGCAGAGTGTGTAATTTAGTTCTGAGAAACACAAAATGTATGATAAGCATTGTAAGGAATATGCTTGCTTGTTGGAGATCAAAGAAACTAAATCCAGGCTCCTTTGGAGGCCAAAAAAGGACTAAGCCTAGGTTCATTTAGTTAGCAGAGAATTATAGCCATTGTCTGTCTCTCTCTACCATAATTTTGAGGCATTCTACAATGTCCATAAGTGCAAACTCAATGAAGACTGGTCAATATGGTGAAAAGCATGGGCTTTCTAAGGAGACAAACTTGACTAGTGCCCTGCAAGTGCACAGATCTGTGTTTGCATCGCTGGAAACCCTGAAAAGCTGGGGACAGAATCCCACTAGCTTGTAAGTTCAGAATTTCTACTGAAAAATTGGGCACAAAGATAGAAGCACCCTAGAGGCCTATGGGATCAACTCACCTGGCATGTGCAGTAGAAATAAGTGACTTTCACAACAAAGTGGAAGACAAGGACTGACATCACAGGTTGGCCTCTGGTCTACATACATAAAGCATATGAGACGAGTATGAGCATTCTCTGTGTGTGTGTCTCTCTCTTCTATCTCTGTCTCTCTCTCACACACACAGATAAATGGGCAACTAGATAGGTAGGTATGTAGATAGATATATGATATATAGATAGATAGATAGATAGACAGACAGACAGACAGATAACACATAGTACAGTTGATACAGTAATAATATTGAGATAGAGCTAAGGTGATGACTGACTGGACATGGCGGGGAGTAGTCATAGGATGACTCCTGTACTGATTTTTAAAAATTAACCTGATATAAAATTAAACATACTTGGGAAGAGAGAATTTTAATTGAGAAAATTATTCCATAAGAATGGCTTGTAAGTAAATCTGTGGAGTGTTGTCTTCTTCAATATTTGATATGTGTGGGCCCAGCTCAGTGTGGGCAGTGCCATCTCTAGACAGGTGGACCTGAGTTATATTGGAAGGCAGGCCTTAGCCCTGGGGGCTAAGCTAGCATACAGAATTCGATCAAGGTTTCTGCCTCAGTTCCTTCCTCAGCCTTGAATTTGAATCCCCAATGCCCTTACTTCCTTTAGTGATAGACAATGAGGTCAGGTGTTCACCAAGCAAGCCCTTTCCTCCATAAACTGTTTTCAGTTATAGTGGTTTATCATAGCAATATAAAAGTAACCAAGATAACCCCAAAGACTGGGCCTGAGAGAGAATCTTCAGATGCTGAGCTGACATGTGCTAGGCAAAGTTAGTATGGTAAGATGGGTAATGATTATTTTTGTTACAAAATTTGAGTCACCCTTAGATAGACTGAGAGATATGAGCAGTAGATTCCCTAGAAGGTATGATTGACAAGCAGACATAGATATTACTGAAAATATTAGTTACAGCCTTGGCTTTAACAAAGCTCTCTAGGACAGTAGCCTCTCTGAATCAGAGAGAGATAGTGGACAGGAGACACAGTTAGCAAATGGAGCCATAGAACCAGAGAAGCTAAAGGAGAAAGTGGAGGATCAGGGAAAAGACAAGAGCACAGTGTCTGAGTAGCAGCAGAACCAATGGAGATGTCCAAGTCAGGCAGCAGAACCCAGGACAAGTTTTCTGTTCTGTTGGCTTGTTTTCTGGGTGCTGTTTGTTCTGTAGGGGAGAATTATTGTAGCATATTTGGTACCTAAACTAATCACCAAGGGGGTAAAGTAGTCTCATGAGGAAAAGGACCACTGCAAAGACATGGTAGGCAGGAAGGTAAGACATCAACGAGGAGGAGGGCCTGGCAACACTGATAGAGAGAACTGCTGGCACTGACATTTACACTGGGGATTCAGGCCAAGGAAGAACTATAATAAGTGAGACTATTCTACTGTGGTGCTGCTGAGTTCTACAGATTTGAAGGAGTCATTCTGTTAGCATGGAACTGAGTGAGACCAGGAAAGCATATATCCTGGAGCAGGGAAGAAGACATGAATGTAAGCGATCATATTAAAGTGGGAGAAGATTTTTACCTGGGAAAACTACTGTACATTTTAAATTTCAAAATATTTGAGTCTTAGCTCATTATTCTCTGCTTCATATAGATTTATGTGTGTGTATATAAGCATGTGTATATAGATATATGTAGATGTGTGTGTAAATATTGCTTAATCATATGTATGTACATATTAAATAACTTTCTAGATTCCCTACCAATATAAATTTTAAAATATCAATTTTTGGGAGTGGGGAGATAACTCAGAGCCAAACCTATAGAATCCACACAAAAGCCAGGCATAATGAAGTGTACTTGTAATCTTAGTGTCCCATAAGTGGAGACAGAAGGATCCTTTGGGTTCAGTTACCCTTGCCTTCTACATGGGAAGCTTCAGGCCAATGAGAAAACTTGTATCAAACAAAACAAAACAAAACAAAACAAAACAAAACAAACCAGGGTGGGCAGCTCCTAGGAAGCAGATAAGGTTGACATCTGGCCTTCACACACGCAAACAAGTGCTCACACATTCTTACATACATTTACATCTCTTCCAACATATATACAAACCCCAAACACATTGAGGTCTTTATATAACAGCCCTTCAATGACAAATAAAATTGTGAGCATGGTGTAACTCCATCTAATGTGTAATATTGTGATAGGTACTACAGAATATGTTTTGAAGAGACATGAGATAGAGACACAAAGAGAGCTGGAGACAGAGGGACAGGAGGGAGGGAGAAGGAGAGAGAGAGAGAGAGAGAGAGAGAGAGAGAGAGGGGGGGGGAAGGAGGAAAAGAGGGAACAAGCTCTGAAAAATTCACCATCAACAAATACCAGTGACTTTGTTTATTGTTCAATTGATTCTTTGGGTTCCTTCTTGATTAATATCTGTATCTGAAGTCTAAAGATTGAATCTGTATTTCCTTTAAGGCAAAACAGAATATTTAACTGGGGAAAAACTACCACCACCACCCCAAAGCATTCTTAACATTTCTCAGATTCTGGCATTTTCTTGAAGTAAAGTCAGTGTGTGTTTGGAAATGTCACATTTTCCAGCATGCTGCTGCCAAGTTGCTCCCTTGGCTGTGATGCTCTCTACACATGTGCCTTACTTCTTACCTCCAGGCCAGCAGGTGCCTGCCTTGGATCACAATGTCGCTTTGCATTCTCAGACTGCCATTCCTCAGGATAGAGGTAAACACTTGGAAAACATTATCACTGGAGCAATGATAGAGGTTCTTTAGTGGAACATATGATTGGCATTCATATGGCCTAACTTCCTCACCTGTCTCCACTCTGAAGTTAACATTAACATTAAACTTGGAGACAGAAACATCTAGGTCTTGAAAGTCTGTAGGTCTATTCTGGTCATTTTAGTTTAATGTCCTTCCTAATACTGTGGAGACCCACTGCAGTCCTTCTGCACTGTGGAAGATTCTCTGACATCCGTAGTCCTCACTCAGTCTCTTCTCAACCTCATACATATCCACAGGGACAGCACTATGGACCAAGGTACCACAGTCCAGAGAGAACAATGTGATATCAGAAGCACAAAAGAACATGTATGAGAAAGGTGGAGATTGTTCAGCTTGTCTGACTTCCAAGCACAAAGACCTGGGTTTTATACCCAACACCCCCCCAGGCAGATCTCTGTGAGTTCGAGACCAGCCTGGTCTACAAGAGCTAGTTCCAGGACAGCCTCCAAAGCCACAGAGAAACCCTGTCTAGAAACACACACACACACACACACACACACACACACACACACACACACACACGCCTGGTCAAAATGCTAGAATGCTGGCTGTTGTTAGATGGAGGGTAGACAAATAGTTCTGTGATTAGCAATACATACTGCTCTTGAAAAGTATCAGAATTCAGTTTTTGACATCTTACAACCATCCACAACACCAGTTCCAAGGGCATCTGTACCTTTGACTTTTGTGGGCACATGTCTGCACACACACTCACATTAAGATGCATGCACATATAAGTAACTAAATAGAAAGTAAATCTAAACAACCCCAAATGCCATGTGTGATGACAGACACTTGTCAACTTGATTCTAGGGAGGCAGAAATAGTTGGTCCCTGGGGACTGTGGGTCAGCTAGCCTAGCCTACGCAATGAACTAGGTAAGTGATAGGGACACATGAATGCATGTGTACACACACACACACACACACACACACACACACACACACACACACACGCAAATAGAATGAAATAATAATGAAGAAACATTAGAATACAAACTGAATTACAAGAAGACCATGACATTTATTAGAAAATATTTGAATTCCAGTACTTTCCATTACTTATTTGAATGAACTGCAGGCTCCTGTGAATGCTAAGGTGGTTTAATGCAAAATATCTTATCATAGTTTCCAGCCTCATTGGCTTTCAGTGGATTTTAACTCACGAGTTATAATCAAAAGAAATATTAGCTCAGTTGTTTTGGAACTTAATGTGTAGACCAAGTGTCCCCAAACTCATAGAGATCTACCTGCCTCTGCCTGCACAATCCTGAGATCAAGGCAATGGTCAGAATACCTTGTTTAGGGTTACTTTTACTTTTTGGTTAAGTGTATGTTCCTGTATGTGAATTGGTATGTGCAAATACAGTGGCTTCCAAGGCCGGGCGATGTCATTGAGTTCCCTTTACTTATACTTATAGGCAGTTGTAGGTTGCCCTAATATGAATGCTGGAAACTGAACTTGGGTCCTCTGTAACAATATTAAGTCTTCTTAACTTAATATGTTGCTATAGGGAAACATTCTGGAGTTTATTGATATTATTTTAGCAACATTTATTTTCATGGTCAATGTAGAATAGATGAAGAGAAAGTAGCTAAATTTTGACAACTAAAAGAGAAGTCATTGATGAATAGCTGTCAATCTTTGTGTGTGTGTGTGTGTGTGTGTGTGTTTGTATTCCTTCCTCTGTGATATCTTAGTCTCAATCTAAAAGAGACACAGTGTTATTTTTCTTACTGCTATAATAAAATATCCTACTAACCAACCAACCAACCAACCAACCAACCAACCAACCAACCAAAACATCTTAAAGAGAGATCAGATTGTTCAGATTCTGCCAATGGCTCAGAATTTGAGGATACAGGCCATCATGTTGGGGAAGTCATGGCAGCAGGAGTTGAGGCAGCTAGTCATATTGTACCTACAGTCAGGAAGCAGAAGGAGATGAATATGGGTGCTTAGCCCCTCTCCTTTTTATTAAATCATTCGCCCCTCCCATGGGAATGAAGTTTCCCGTAGTCACTTCCTCACATAAACCTTCCTGGGAAATCGCATGGCCATCCAGAGGTTTGTTTCTATGGTGATTCTAAATTGCATCATGTCAACAATTAAGACTGACCATCACACACAGTATCTTTAAACCAGAAAATAGAGATCTACAAAAGAAAAGCACATTTCCTGATTTCAAAATCTATCCCAATACATCTAATCCCAATACATCTAATCCCAATACATCTAATATTAGCACATATGTCCTTTATAACGTCCTTCCGATCATGCAAAATAAAGATAAATAAGCATGTTCATCCAAAATATACTGTGTTTCTTGTTCTTCAGTTATGTTATCCTTCTGCTATTTAACTTCCTTAGTCTTGGGAGGCAGAGATATCCACAGTGCCAGGTGCATCTCCACTCCTTTTGTATTCCCTGCTTGCCTGCCTTGCCCATCTGCAGCTCAACTTCTGACAGGTGAGTAGCAGACAGGTCGAAGGACCCAGAAGAAGACAGAGATGCCATATGGACTCAAGGATGAGACAAATGTTTAACTGGCTTAAGGTTTTCCAACAAGCAGCTGGCACTTGGCAAATGATTAGAGGTCACTTTGCAAATGGCAGGTACACAAGCATTAAGGAGGTGGTTCTTTACCAAACTTTGAGTTTTGTCAATAAAGACAACTACGTTTTGTCACTTCAACTTCAATTCAATATTTCCATTACTCTCTGTTTCTGAGTTTGAAAGGAAGTTAGTGTGTCACTGAGGAAAATCTGGTGCTGCAAGTTTCTAGAGGGTGTAGATTTCTGTAATGGTACAAAAGAATTCACACTGTAGAAAAGAAATTTATGCAGTACTTATCCAATAGCCCTAGGTAACTTGGGTAGATATCACAGAAATAGAGTGCTTTGGCTCATGGTAGAGCATGTCTGACAGAATAACAATACCATCCACCACCCCACAGTAAATCCAATCCTAGTGTTCAAAGTCAACTGAGCTCATATCCCCTGGTTTACCTAGCAGAGGCACTTCACTTATTCATTGACTCATTCAGTCATTCAGTGAACTTCATTACAAATCTAGTACACAAGGGAATCATAGCCAGAAAATCAGGAAAGCAAGACCTGCAAGTGATGAAAATCAGGATGAAGACCGTGTTTGCGCTTGCTCTAACAACAGGGGAACTAATAAGAGAGCAATGGATGTCATTGCCGTGAACACTGAATACACAGTGAATACCCACTAAATACTGAGCTATCAGTTGCTGTGCCAAATATGGCACTCAGCAACTTATGCATGCCAAGTCTCTTAACTCATTTCAATACTATGAGCATGGAATATTTATTGTTAGTGGTAGTGAAGGAAAAACTAGACCTGCTGTTTAACTCACTGCATGGGTGCGTCTTAACCATGTGTGTTGGTTAGTTTTAATTTTCAGCTTGACACGATCTAGAGCCATCTGAGAAGTAAATGATCCATTAAATTAAGCTGGCCTGTGAGCATGTCTGTGGGATGTCTTGATTGTGTAATTAAGGCAGGAGGACCCACCCACCATGAGCAGCAGGAGGTCTCAAACGATAAAGTGTAGAGAGGAGCTGAACATAAATAGGCACACATGCATCCATTTCTTTCTGCTCAGTGGATGTGATGTCACTTGCTGTTTCACATTCTTGCCGTGGTGACTTACACACAATGATGGACTATAACCTGGAACTGTGAGCTAAAATAAACAATATCTCCCCTAAAATGTATTGTGTTAGGGTGTTTTATAAAACAGCCACAAAAACATTAATTCAAAACATAAGGAAACTACTCTGCAATTGATGATTCTTTTTATCTCACAGAAGTATTTCCTCTAGATCAGGATATATATTTTCATTTAAAAACCGTGTCTTCTGTATCTTACATGGTACTTTCCACTACATAAACAAGAAACACAACCATTTCTGATTGCATGGAGCTGTTTTTCTGTGGATTTAAGTAGCAAGGAAGTGGCAGAATCTGAACAATTCTAGGCCAGCCTGAAGGTCTCAATGTTTTATTTGTCATGCTGTATTCTTCTTTTCCTGTTGCTTGCCTTTTGGCTATGGAGTCTTACAGAGGTCATCATTCATCTTGCAACTTTACAGTATCCCTTACCTAGGCTGCACTGATATTTATTGGATGAATAAGTCACTCAATGAGTAAGTGAACTGCCTGGGGTGAGTGTACCAGGGGATATGTGCTCAGTTGACCTTGAACACCAGATCGTATTTCCTGTAGAGTGATGGATGGTGCCATCCCTCTTTCTCACATGCTCTACTGCAACCAAAACCCAGCATTTCTGTGGCATCTGCTCAAAATTTCCAAGGGCTGTTCAACGCCACTTCTTATATTTCTTCTTCGTTGTGTTCAAACCTTGTCCAGGAAACAGAGGATGTCTATGCCCTCTAGAGAAACACAACACACTTTTCCTCTCAATGAAGCACTAACTTTGACTGAAAATCCAGACTCAACTTCTGTAACCTTGGCAATCATGCAGTCTACTTCTCATCCTCCACAGAAATTCCCTTCTGTGACAACCCTACAAAGGTGTACAAATGTTGGCATGGTGATGTGCTGCAGAAGCATCTAATCTCTTCTATTGTTAAGCAGCCTTTCCCCCAAGAACAGGCTTTCATTATTTTAAGTAGAATCCTCCTTACAATAGATTTTTCCAATCTCTTTTACTTTTGTGTTTTACACTTATAAAAATGAATCAAATCTCTATTCAGTAGTACCTTTGCCAACAAGTTTCCAATACTATAAAAAAATAAACTGAATGTAATCAGCATAAAAACCATGAGCTTATTTTGACTCACATTTTGAAAGGCTTACTGCCCATGGTGTATTGGCCCCATCCCTTCAGGATAATGGGAAAGTAGCATCCATGTCAGGAATCGATGCTATATAAAGCAAAAGAGAGACAGAAGGAGTCTGGGGTACCAATATCCCCATTTATGGGCACATTCCAGTAGTTCAGAGTCCCTCCTCTCCCTTATATCTTCTACCACCTGTCAATAGTTTCAGGGCAAGGACCAGGTCCTTAGCACAGGGCAGGTCCCTGAGGCATTGTTAATCAAAACAGTAGCAATATCTGATGGAGATTTGATGCTCTCTCACTGTATCTTCCTACACTTTGTGGTGTTATTTCAATGACATTCTAGTATAGTACCCTCTTCTGGTCAAGATCTCTAAACGTCCTTCTAAATGGATGCTGTTTTCCTTGATAGACCAGATGTTTGTGTGCTCTCCAAAGTCAGTTGTCAAAACCATCTTCCTGATATGATGGAATCTGGAGACCTCTGGAAAGTCATTCAGTTATCGTGATTGGGTTAGTGCCTGCCATAATACAGTTTCTATGACAATAGCAGAAAACTTGAGGCCAAGTAAATTTGTTAGAAAAGAGATGTTTTGGCCCATGTTTAGGCTGAGAAATTCAGGGTCAAGCATTCATAGGTTTCTAACTCATGGCAGGAAGTGGAAGATAAGCTGGGTAGTGTGATAATTAAAGGCGCATGCTCATTGTCCCACCATCACCTAAACCTGCCAAACAGGGAACCCAGTTACTTTCATCAAACTGCATTAACATTCATGACCTAAGTGTCTCCCATGAGGATTCAGACCCATGTTTCCTTTTTCTCTGAGGTAATAACATGATTGCCATCTTGGGGAGAAATTACCTTGGCCCTGTTGCCATGGCAACTAATTGAGAAATGTGTACAGTGTTGTTCCATCTATAGTAATGGTGAGTGATCTTAAGCCTAAAACCTTTCATTTTCCAAGCTCTCCCTCTAGTTGAGCCTTGGAAGAATGAGCACAGGGACAGTTCTTCTGATGGGGACAGCAAGGCTGAGGATAGGAAGCTCTGGCCTCTAATAGCTTCTCACAAGTTTACTACATTTATAATTTCTGATCATTTTTTAAAATCTCTGAGCTTTTTCCTTGTCATCCAGTCTTCAGTTCCACACACAGTCCTCATACCTTTAGGCAGACTGAACTCATAGTGGATTCTGCACAGTACAAGTTTCTAGAAGGAAAGCGAACATGGAAAAGTAGGCTGAGAATGAAAAACAGGAGATAAAAAGGTGTGGTGTTAAACTGGCTCCCTCTCATCCAAGGATTCAGAGCCTGTGACAAGCTGCTCAGCTCTCTAGAAGTGTGTTAGAGATGGAAGAGTAAGATTCCCTCTCCATCTCTCACTCTCCTCATTTTCCTTTTTATTGGATAAGGTCTCTTATAGTCCATACTGCTCTCAAACTCACCATGTAACTGAGACTAGCCTTAAACTCCTAATCCCCCAGATTCCAACTCCTGAGAGCTGGTATTACAGGGAGGCAACAGAACACCTGGTTAACTGGTTTATGTGGTATCCGGGATTGACCTTAGGGCTCTGTGCTTGCTAGGCAGGGACTTCACCAGCTGCACTCTGTCCAAGGGAAAGAATTTGGTGTTTTATTACCAACACTCTCAGTGGAGCCTCTGATCATAGATCACTCCCGGAAAACTCATACCTCAGGGCCTGGGGTCAGATGTGTGGTTTTGGCCTAGCCACACTTCCATCAGGTTGTCACCTGGCAGGATAGAGGGCTTGGGAGCCTATCATAGAAGGACCCCAAGTCTGTGAAGGCCAGACTCTGAATGTATCACAAAGATCTGTAGAAGACACTCTAGGAGGCTAGCACATGGCCATACAAGAGCCTCTGAATACAACTCGAAGAGCTCCTGCCTGCCATGTCCCATACCTTTGGGGGTATGTGTGTGTGTGTGTGTGTGTGTGTGTGTGTGTGTGTGTGTGTGTGTGTGTGTGTGTGTGTTTGCGCACGCGTGTGCAAGCTCATATACTCCCCGGTGTAGTTTGTTTTTCAGGATCTCATTTCAGTACAATCAAATCATACATGGAATTCAGTAAAAGATACAGAGCTAGTAATTATAAGCAAACAAACAAACAGCAATAATTTCTATCAAGTGATGTTTAGGTTCAGATAAGAAACATGAATAAAGAATTAGAAACTAATGAAATGTTAGCAGCATTCTTTGTAATAGCAGGAACCTGGAAGCAACCTAGATGCCCCTCAGCTGAAGAATGGATAGAGAAAATGTGGTACATTTACACAATGGAGTATTACTCAGCAGAAAAAATCAATGGAATCTTGAAATTTGCAGGAAAAATGATGGAACTAGAAGAAACCATCCTGAGCAAGGTAACCCAGTCACAAAAAGACAAACATGGTATGCACTCACTCATATATTGATTTTACACATAGAGCAAAGGATTACCAACATACAATTCACACCTCTAGAGAAGTTAGGAAACAAGGAGGACTCTAAGAGAGACATACATGGTGCCGTGTGGAAGGGGAAAGGGACAAGATCTCCTGAGAAAATTGGGAGCATGGGAGGAGGGGAGAAGGAGCTAGGAAAATGAGAAGGAGAGAAGGAGAGGGGTGAGGAGGACATAAGGGAGCAGGAAGTTTGTAAAGGGGGAAGAATAGAGGAGAGCAAAATAAGAGATACCATCAGAGAGGGAGCCAGTATAGGTTTAAAGAGCAATCAGGCACTAGAAAAATGTCCAGAAACCTACAAGGATGAAACCAACTAACCATTTAAGCAACAGTGGAGAGGCAACCTTAAATGCCCTCCCCTGATAATGAGATTGATGATTAACTTATATGCCATCCTAGAGCCTTCTTCTAGCAACTAATGGAAGTAGAAGCAGACAGCCACAGCTAAACACTGAACTGAACTGGAATCCAGTTGCAGAGAAGGAGGAATGATGAGGAAAGGGGTCAAGACCAGGATGGTGAAACCCACAGAAACAGCTGACCTGAACAAGGGGGAGCTCTTGGCCTCCAGACTGATCACTTGGAAACCAGCATGGAACTGATCCAGACTCCATGAATGTGGGTGTCAGTGTGGAGGCCTTGGAAATCTATGGGTACTTATTCCTAGCATAGGAATAGACTTTGAGAGACCATTTCACATAGAGGGATACTCCCTCAGCCTAGCCACACAGGGGAGGGCCTAGCCCCTATCCCAAAGGATATGACAAGCACTGAACCCCCATGGAAAGCCTCACTCTCCCTGGGGAGCAGAATTGGTATGGGATAGGTAGGGTGTTAGTGGGGGGCAGGGGAGGAGGTGGAGGGAACTGGATTTGATATAAAGCAATCTTGTTTCTAATATAAATAACAAATGGAGGGCAAAAAAAGACATTGTGTTACCCCCACTTGGAAGAGGAGACTGTTGGCTGGAGATGAAATATAAATTTCTGTCCTCTTTTCCAGACCCATGTATAAATACCTCTGAGTTTTCTGGTGCTCGTTACCTAGGAACATGGATGGCACTCTTTAGTTTTTATTCATTTGACTCCTGACCCACAGTCTTCAATCTGGCTAATCACTATCTCATAGGGACTAGCTTCTGTTCTCAAAGCTTTGTTTCAGCTTCAATGCTTTTGAAAGTCAGGTCTGAGTAGTTTTGTCTGAAGAAAGGCATGCATTTACATTTCAGATTAACTACTCCTAATGGAGATTCTGGTCCAGGTGCTTTCAGTCAAAAGACTGAAACCAATACAAAGCATCCCTGTGCCTTTCAGGATGTGAACAACCACACAGCAGGACCAGCATGACAGGCTCTCCAATAAAACAGGCAGACAAACAATGTGAACAGGCACAAAGAAAAAAAATATTTTGGTTGTTCTCAGAGGAGAAAGCTACCCTACAGTATCTTTGAACTAAAAAACCTTAGGCACAAGTGTCCCCAAAACATGACCAAAAGGGAAGAAGTCCTTTAACTGACTTGAGTTACCCAGCTACAGTAAACCTGTATTCCACATTTTTTTTGTTTTTTTTTTGTTTGTTTGTTTTGTTTTTTGTCAAGGTATTTGCCATGCAACGTCCATCTCTGCTTTCTACTTGTGTTTTTGGTAATTTGGCTTTTACCTGCATTCTCTTTATGACTTCTTCCCTCTCCTCTCGGCACTAAACTTGGAGCTCAATGTGATAAGTGGATGGAAACATCCTGAAAGGAACAGAGATGTTCTAAAGAGACACTTCATTCCTGTCAGATTCTTGAAAGTGTGAACTCTAAGAAATTAGACTTCCCCATGAATTTTATGCTTAGGTGAAAGAAAAGGCTGCAGCCTGATGACAGTTAGAGGGGACTTGCCTTCTGAAACAAAGATTTCTCACACTGCGGATAACCTATTGTCATGCTCCAGATAGTGAAAAGGTAGCGATGGGCAAGACCATACCTTGATGGGACTGTGTGGCTATACACATCTTTTGCTCTGTATTCAGACTTGAACTTCACATCAGGATGCTGAAGGTATACTTAAAGGTGGAGCCAATTGAACAAATCTCCCTGTTCTGCTTTTCACTATTAATGTTTGCCTTTAACTAGTCTCCTGAAGGCAGGTGGATGACTTTTACAACTCCAGTAATAGGATAAGCTAGTTCTACTCATGTGGTTACTCAATAGAATTTTTATTATCAGTGAAAATAACAACATCATAGCTTACCAGTTCTTGTTCACATCACTGGCCTACCACCTGCTGGACATAGCCATATTAAGGGAGGTTGTAAAGAGAATAATGCAATATGCAGCAGTGGAGTATGATGGGAAGCCCTTACTAGAGAAGAATAAGACATATGGAAAATATCATTTCTCCTAGAAACAGAGGCAGACAGAAAAGACACAGGGACATATACTTCAACTGTACCAGCAGAAACACATTTCAACTTTGTAATAAGTTAGTGAGTTCTTGTATGGTTAAGCATAAAAAGAAAGCATTTGCCTAGTCCTTTTAGTGCCAGAATGATTAATGTTTTAGTAAGTTTTTATATAAGATACATAAATGATATGATATAAAAATCACAAAATGAGGTCCAGCATTTTTGATGTAGAATACTAGGAAAGGACAAACCATTTATAAAATGAAAAGACTGGAACTGAATACTTCCATGTCAGTATGCCTGAAAGAGTTATTAGAAGGTCTGTATAGTAGGCATAAGTTTGGAGTACTTGGTTCTAACAAATTCTGTAAACGTGACTAGAAAATCTGAATTTTGGAAATCAACCACCATCAGACTGAAATTGTGGCTTTGCATATTTGTAAAGGTGTCTGCAATTGTAACAGAAAAATAAACTTCTGCATAAAATATACTAAAACGTAGCAAAAAGAATGTATATAGTAAAAGAGATGGGATAGAAAACAAGATGTTAACTTATTCAGATATGATGATTCAAATAAAAAGGTCAGAAAGCAAGAAATGGAAAGGAGATACAATCTGATCAAGTATGGAAAGGATAAGGTTACACTCTGTGATGTTTATCATTAATTGTCAACCTAACAAAAACCTATATTCAACTAAGAAAAGGTTGGAGGTGATGGTCTTAAATTAAATGATTTGTATTGGAAGACCCAGAACACTACAGTGATCCCTAGAGAGGAGATCTTCAGCTGTATGAGAGTGGAGAGAAAACAAAATGAGCATAAGGAAGCAGGCATGTTTGTGTTCATTTCTCTATGCTTTTATCTGTGGATGAGATATAACTAGACGCTCCAGGTTCCTGGTACCTTCCCTGTTGTAATGGATTGTAACCTGGAATTATGTGCTAAAAGAATCCTTTTCTCCACTACACTTTGCTTTGTTAAGACACATGGTCATAGCAACAGAAATGAGATGAGGACACCCTCCTTCCTCCAGTCCTTACCTGGGTAGCACTACAATAAAAACAGAGGAAAGGACCTTCCTTCAGAGAACACAAAGACAATGCCAGAAACTGTCTTGTTAGCTCAGCGCCCCCTGTTCTTAGCAGAAAGTGAGAAGGTGAAACAAGGTACTGGGGACATGTGCAAGAGACAGGAGTAATCAAATATTGCTGAGACTAAGGAAGGTGTGAAAGGACCATGAATACAGATGAAGGACAGGGCAAAGTGACTTCCCCCATCTCTGCTCCCTGCCCAGAAAATTTCAATTGAGACATAAAGATATTTATCATGGGAACCTTTTAAAGGTCCAATTAGCATTTACTATACACCAAGATTGCTTACTGTGAAGAAATGTTCACAAGGAAGAAGACTATAAAAGCCGACAAGAAAAGGTCGCATAATCCAAACAGGAAGAAATGGTATGTGCTCAACAATTAGCCCTGGTGATGTGAAGAAATGATCTTGATTGCCTTTAAAAGGAAAACAGTTAAAAGATGGCTATTCCTTTAAAGCAGTTGTCTTTACAAATAAATGAAACTTCTAAACACTCAGCCAGCAAGCTTTCAAAACTCAAAGTGGCTGTACAGAGTCAGAGCTCTAATGCATTTTGACAGCCTCATTGGAAATTAAGACTGAGATTATATCACCAACAAGTAAAGCTCCTACTGAAATTTATTCACACAACCCTGTCATCTCTCTCAGAGTCCCCAGCTCCTGCTCTGAATAATTTGTTTGGCTATGTTTCCTAAATGTGGTATTTGAATAAATCTGACTGGCGATTTGCATTTTGTCATTCTTTGCCAAAAAGGGGGTGGAATGAAAGAAGAAAAAGAGGAAGGGAAACTACAACAAAAAGCTTCAGCCAGTTTGCTTTGCAATATGGGTCTCAGGGTAAGTGGGAAATCACGAGGAAGCAATTTGGCCATAATGCCTGTCAAAACTCTGGAATTTATCCTGTTTTGTGTCAACAATTCATTCAACTAGGAATATACTCCAAGACACTCCTAAAATTAAGCAGCTTTTTACATTTGCTGTGACTTTATCTTTTGTTAGTTTTCTTTCTATAATAGGTGTAAGAATTGGAAGACACTAATGTGATCATAGATTGTTCTAGATTCAAATTGTGCAGATTTACTACTGTCTGCTGTAGAATAATGAATGTGTGAACTCTGTGAAATACAGTCAGTGGCGTCTTCAGACACTACCTCTCTTTGATTTCTAAACAATGATCATCTTAATTTTCATTCTCTTTCATGGCTGGATCCAAAACCTCCAAAACCTCCAAATCCTCATGGCTCAGTGAGGTCATCACTGTAGATTTAGGGATTTGAACTCAGGTCTTCTTCTCACTGAGTCACCTCCCCAGTCCTGATTGTTACATTTGAATTTGTTCATAGTCTATCAGTTGCTGCTGGGTGTGCCTCTGCCTCATCTACTGCATGACACTTGGTGATTCATTTGACTAGACCCTTGCCATACCATGGAGGAGACCTGAGCACCTGCCTCTGGAATTCAGACTTCTTTGTTATTCTGGAGGCCAGTGCAATGGGGACAGCACAAAGTTACACCATCCAGCTGAGGAATTTGAACATATCCCTGAGGATATACATCTCTCTGTATTAGGCTTTACTTTATTGGATGAAGATTTGACTGTGCTTAGGCTTATTCAAGCATTGTGTTTAATTTTTCACCAAACAAATATGTGATCTCTTTCTGTGTAGGAATGAAAACTACCCTTACCTTCAAGCTCTGAATAGGTCTAGATTTTCAGATGCTCAGGGTGTGTTGGAGTTGATAGCTAATTGTTAGTACCATTTTGTGCTTCCTCTAATCATTTAATAAAACAAGAATAAAAGGCACAAAATTTGGAGAGATACAAGATACACATCACAGCTCTAAAATCACTGGCATAGTGCTGGCACAGTGGTATAGGTCCCTGTGGATACAGTGACTTCATGTTGAACCAATCCTGACTCAATAGAAAGGAGGAGGTGAAGAGTGAACATAAAGAGTATTTGCTGTATGCAGGGGACCACCATCACATGAGTTTTTCCTACCACGTTTATAATATTCATCTGGCATCTCCATGTCTGGTGCACTCATTTAATAGAGAAGGAAAATAAGGTATGGAGAAGCAAACTACCTTGACTAGGTCCATTGCCATAGAGATGAGAGAACAGTCATCTGGTTGACCTTTGTTCTTACTCTTGATGGTTTGCCTCTTTTGAGATGAATGTATTCAGTATGTGTCCATGTTCAGTTTCCCATCAATATTTAAGGGTTTCTTGTTGCATCTTTTACTTACTATATATTTTCAACAAAGCAAGATATTTAATAAAGTGCCTTGTATTTCACTCCATGTTAAAGGCTGGGGAGAAAGAGACTTCTGAGAATTCAGTTCTCTCTAGAAACTTGAAATAACATTACCGAAGCACAAACATCCTCAGATATCACACAGGAATGAACTAAGGAGGAAATAGAAAGTATTGGAGTAAACTGAGGTCAAAAACTGAAAATGTTTAATCCATGGCACTGAGCACAAGTATGAAGCCTATAGCTGGGAATAATGTGTGTGTGTGTGTGTGTGTGTGTGTGTGTGTGTGTGTGTGTGTGTGTGTTTTGATGTGAATTCTCCTCTAAAGCAACTAATTCACAATAAAGTCCATGTTGTCATACATACAAGAAAGTTTTCAAGATAATGGTAGAATTAGAAAGCATTCACAGTGTCAGAGCAGAGGAAGGAGAAGCCTCAAGAATGTTGAGCAGGGATGATTGAGACTTATACAGGAGGACAGATCTGAACAGGGATAATGGAGACTTACACAGGAGAACAGATCTGATTAGGGATGATGGAGACTTACACAGTAGTACAGATCTGAGCTCACATCCCAGCTGCACTGTGGGCACTGTGCACAACATCTAGACTTTAGTTTTCTCATTTCTAAAACACCCAGACATGACAAAATATGTGACAGAGACTGATGTGATTTCTCCCTGGAGTGCTTGCTAGATCCAATAAATAGCTGCTTCCCTCACTTGCCTGGATAATTGAGAACTACTTAATAAAGGAGTCAGGATTTGACATGTGTGTGAAGAATAATTACAGTTAACTAAATATGTGGAAGTAGCAATTAAAGTAGTAAACATTTATAGAGATCATACATTATGCTAGAATTTCATACTGCATGAATGAAATGTTCTGAGCAGTATGTAAGCATTCTATGGTCAATGTGCCTAATGTGTTAATAGGATTAATATTAGTATTAATTATTACCATTTGTATTAAACATTTTGTAACATAAAAGTCATTTATATACACACACTTGTGTATTGTGTGTCTCTCTATGTGTGCACATGTCTGTGTCTGTGTGTTCATGAGTATGTGTGTATACATGTGTGTCAGTATGTGTGCATATATGTATACGTGTGCTTCTAGTGTTACAGGGTACATTAACTTTTGGTTTAAGTGCTCTTGAAAAGAAGAATTCCCTCAAATGATAAAGACAGTTTAAGCAGAAGTCTATTTAGCAAAATTAAGCAAAACAGACAATTAAAAGAGACTGGAGTGGGTTGCCTCAATGTAGGTAGCAATTTATTGAGTCCGGTGTTATAGATTTTAAAAATATCTTTGTGAATATTTATGAGTTGTGTAGCATATTAATGTGGTAAGGTGGTCCTTTTTCCTCACCAGAATCATGGTGAACTAGATTTTCCTTTTAGGGTAGTTCTTCCCATGATCCTCACAAAAAAGGGAGGGTTATCAAAATCATGTCTTAGCAAGCCACGGGGAGCAAGACAGTAAGCAGCATTCATTCATGGACTCTTCTTCGGTTCTTGTCTTGAGTTCCTGTTTCTATTTCTCCTCATCATGGACAATAAACCGAAATAAACCCATTCTTGCACAAGTTGATTTGCTCAGTATTTTATCATAGTAAGAGATAAGAAAGAGAACACCCAGGATTCCTGTATTTAAGAGTTGGAGATAGATTCTGTGACTCAAGGGCCAGCCTAGCAGCTGTTATGAGCTCCATATCATTGAGAGATCCTGTCATAACAAATGAAGTAGAAAGTGATTGAAGAAAATGATCAGTACTGTCTTCTAGCCTCTATCGGCACTATGCATGCAAGCATGTGGGCAAGTGCATGTGCTCACATGGACACATATACAAACGTGTGTGCATGCATGCAGGTACACACACACACACACACACACACACACACACACACACACACACACACACACACACCACACACTATCAGGGACTCAGACACTCAGAGTATCTTTTAGCTGCTGGCAAAATGTCTTAATTGAGAAATGAGGCCATGTGTTGAATTATCACTAAGAATAGTGTGAAAAATCACTATTTAAACTTGAGAATGATGTGAAGTTTGGACAGACCCGAGCGTTTCACACCCACACTGCAGTATGGTATGAACACATTTATCCAGTGTTATTCCTCTGCATTGGATATGCAGCCTCCTGATGCCTCTGGTGTTTATTGAAAGCAGCAGCCTAGAGAATGATTAATGCTAGTGGAGGAAGCATTGTTGCGAGCAATTGGAAAAAATCTGATCAATTCTCAGTTCTAGGGCATCTTTTTGGTCTTATTTTTCCTGTTGCTTTTATTTTTTTCAAAATTTTAAAATTTTAATATTCTGTAACTTTGTTTTAAGTAACAAATGAAATCCAGGATATAGTAAGCAATATTTTTCCTCCTTTTTTGCCTCAAAATTGTTAATTTAAAAATAGCTTGCTATTTTAAATCCAATGCCATATTCTTATCTTCAGTTTTATGCTATTTTTAATAAATAGCTGCCTGTAGATGCTCCAAAAAGCCATGGGAATGAAAAAAAATTCTTACATTTTCTTAGCTGAGTAAATTCACTATTTTTGTAGGATGGATTCAGAACCTCAGATAATCTGGCAACAACAGCAGCAACAGTAGGGGCCATATGGCATATAAGTGTAAATGAAACCATAGTCTCGGGTATTTTGTTTCATGTTATGTGGAATCTAGACTAGTGTTAGTCAAACATAGGGATAAAGAATCCTGCTTCCGGACTTTGAGAGCCCATCCCAGGTGAAGGGATACACTCTGGCCCTGGACACATGGAGAAGGGCTCAGATACAGCACAGGAAGATTTGGCGGACTTTGCAGAGCCCCTGTTGAGGGCCCTACCCTGCCTGGGGAGTGGTGGGTGAATGGGGTGGGGGTAGGTTGGGGGTAGGGGAGGAGGGATGGGGTGAGGGAAGGGAGAGGGAGCAGGGACTTACATGTGAAACAAGCTTGTTCCCTAACTTGAACTAATAAAAAAAGAAAGAAAGAAAAAAAAAAAAAAAGAATCCTGCTTCTGCTGCTGAACAAGAGTTAACATGGGGCACTAGGGAGTCTTTTGATTCTGGAACAATTGTCTTAGGACATTTTGAAGTTGCAATGCTAAAGATCTTTAGGAATTTGGGCTTATGGAATCAGGCTGCCATATAACCCAGGTTGAACTCAACATTATTACATAGACAAGAATGACTTTGATTTTCTCATGCTTCTCTGACCATCTCCTGAATGTTGGTGTTATAGATGAGTGTCACCATGTCTGTTTTCAGTGCTATGAATTAAACCCAAGGTTTTGTGAAAACAGTCTACCATCTGAGCTACATCTTCAACCTCTATGTGTAAAAAACCAAATGTGTGATACTTCCTTGTTAAAAGAGACCAAGCTATTGAGTTTGTATAGTGGGGTTCTTTGTGTTGAGATTTAAAGTTATTCATTGTACACTGGTCATTTTAAAGATCTCTTGTCTTAATCACTGTAGATTGGGTAGACCAAAAAACCAAAATTTTATTTTTCATGTGATTGGAGTCAGGAATAATAAGACTAATTCTTAATCCAGCATCTGCTGAGGTCTGCTGGTAGCTCTCATCTCCTGTGTCCATATATGGTGAGGAGAGAAAGAGAAAAAGAATGGGAAGGGAGATACATGAGACAATACAGATTGTAAAAGATTCTGAGAGACAATATGGAAACCCTGACATTATGCCTGAGAAAACAGTCATAGTTAATTTCCAATAGCACTTCACCTTCAAAGCCCAGGGGCTTCCAACTTCATGATGACATCAGCCATACTGTGACATTTCACAGGAGGTTCCTAGCAAAAGAAAGGTAAGTAAAATGTAAAATAAAATCTTGTGTAGGAATATTGGTAAAACAGCAACGTCTTAACATGTATGCCTTAACATGTATTCCAAAGAAATAGATCTGTAACGTCAGCTAACCATACAGACCAAAGGGTTGCATTTTTCAGCATTTAGAAATACCCTCTATTGCTCCTCTTCTGCCACCACCCACACTCTGCCTTCTCTCTCTCTCTCTCTCTCTCTCTCTCTCTCTCTCTCTCTGTGTGTGTGTGTGTGTGTGTGTTTTGGCCACATATTTGTGAATTCACATGCATAACTGCATATGCATATGCATATGTTACGGGGAAGCTCGCCAGAAATGAGCAGTAAGACACAGTTTATAGCCAAATGCAAATCTTTATTCCAGCTGGCTGGGACTAAACTCAGGTATTTGGGACCTAAGTGTAGCCAAAAGCATTTAGAGCAAGAGGCTTTAAAGGCAAATACCACATCCTAGTATCTCTTTCTGCAGCTGCATGAGGGTGGGGTGGACTCTTCACAGGTTTCACAGGCAGATTGTTTAACAGAAGCTGGGATAATTTAGCTGGGACATTTTGAGCTCAGGCTTCTATAATAGAGACGGGTAATTTTTCACTGGATTCTCCATCAGGGAGATCAAGTTCGCTTTAAACTTGAGTAGGCCTCAGCAAAAATATAAGAGAGACGAACCTCTGCATTTTCTTGTCCTGTCACACATGAGGAAGCCAGAGGTGGATATTAATTGTTTCTCACTGAAACTTTACCTCACTACCTCAATGAGGCTGGCTAGAAAACCACAGGGATGCTCTGGTCACCATCTCCTGCACTGTTGTATAGGTGTACCCAGGTCCAAATTTGTACATGGGTCCTGAGGATGGAATGCAGGTCTTTATGTTTACACAGCAAGGATTACTGGCTGAGCTATCTCTCCAGCACCATATGTGATCATTTCTACTGTCAAAAGCACGTTGCTAAGTATTTAATTTTCTTTTCATTCACTTGAGGCCAAACCTCAAAGATTGCAAAAAACAGCCAGGGCTTTGGTCTCAATTTATCAGCAAAGCTAGTACCAGAAATTACTTCCCTTGGCATGGAAATGTTTTCTGACTTTTTCTTCTTTCTTTCTTTCTTTCTTTCTTTCTTTCTTTCTTTCTTTCTTTCTTTCTCCATTGTATTCCAAGAATCCCTTGCAAAACTACAAATTTGTTTGTATTTTTTTCCCTTAGGGGAAAAATTACAGCTTGAACAACTGAAGATTTTCTAGATACACCTGCCCAATAAAGTCAAGTAAGCATAGAAATAAAAATGAGGGCAGGGGAGAGGAGAATTTGCTCAGCTTGGTATATTGCATAGTTCTGCCAAAGACTGAGACAAAACTTCCATGGCCTCAGCTGAGATCCAAATCTCAGGGCACTGAAAGAAAAAGACACAGGCTATCTGCTTTTTTTGCTCCTTTTCCAGTGAAAGTCTGTTATCTACCCCAAAATTCTCAGTCATGAGTTAGGGGATCTTAGAAGGAAATGGCTTACCTGACAAACAGGTAGTTACTTATTGATTGGTACAGACACTGATACCTGGGCATGAGTCTGAAAACCTATGAGAGGAAATACTATAAAATCAACTTTCTGGTCATCATTTGGTTCTCATGCCTGTCTTGGTTAATTGAAGTAAATGACCACAAAACCACTCTGTAGTCTTGTCTAGCCGGAGGCAACCTCTTGGTATTCTGCTAGCATGGGGCTGCAGACTTCTCCGTACTTGCTCCTCTACAACTCTCTAGATTGAGAATGAAGAGCCTTGTGGTCAGTTGTGAGAGTGGAAGAAACTCTTAAGTTGCAATGACATTCCAGTGGCCCTTATTATCCAATCAACCGTAATAGGGTGTATTAGGCCCAGGAGGAGGTGTTGGCACATGCCTTTAATACCAGCACTCAGGAGGCAGAGACAGGTGGATCTCTTTCAGTTTAAAGCCTGCATGATCTACAATGTGAGTTCCAGGACAGGCAGTACTGTTTCATAGAGAAACCCCCACTCCTCTCTCTAAAACGAAAGTGTGTCTTAGAAAGCCTATTCCTTGATTTCCCATTGGAAGTCATGAGCAAGATTTCAGGTACCATATATACCTATGGGGTACTCTATTCTGGGGGGGGGGGTTGAGGAAGAAGGATTGGGATTCTGAAGCCAACCTGGACTACAAAATAATACTGTCTCCAAAGTGCTATGTAGGGATAAACACTTCGACATGGTCACAGTTCTGAAACAGGGGTTTAAGAAGCATGGAGGAGAGCACTCGGCTCTCTCTCACTTGGCTGAGCTGCATGGGAAGCATTTCTGTGTCCATCCTGCTCAGGTGCAAACCTAGTCACTTGTTCCTTTTTGTGAGTATTTTCCCCCAATAAATTACCGGTTATCAACCTATCTCTGACTCCACTAGCACTATTGTAATCATCAATAGTGCTAAGAAAAGATTTAGAACTCTGTAAGTGAGTTCCCACATATGACAGTGTGTTCACATTTCTGGGATACACTAATCCTGTAAGGCTCTCCATGAGAAGGTAGCTTCTCAAAATCTTAGAGAAAACATGCTGAGTTACATTCTCTTGAACCATTTATCAGGTATCCATTGTGACTTTGAGAGAATTTGTCTCATGCAGTTTTCATGATGGCAGGAAGATATACAATCATTGATCCATGTTAAATACTAGATAGACATAGATGATGGATACAATTAAGATCTTATATATACACACATTCATATCTAATACACTTCTTTTGCCAAGTGGCAATAAAAACAGCATATACATAAGTGCTTACAGTTAGCAGAAACTTTCTGAGCCATTGCCATGTGTACAAGCAAACAACCAGGATCACATCCTGGGAGCCATTGCTGTGTAAACTGGTTAACAAGCTTAGCCAGCCTTCTATGTTGATTTTCATTACTTCCTTTGTCCTGGTGTCTTACCTTAGACACACAAGTGAGCTCCCTCCTATATCTTGGCTTAGTCCTTATAGAAATCTCACATCTTACCCTAGATCTAATAAGAGAAGGCCTAGCCCTGCTGTCAACTATGGTATAGTAGTTCTCTACTACACAGAGAGGAAAGCTTTCTATTTGTTTCTCGTAATGGCAAAGGTATTCAATTTCTTTAGTTGAGTGTGAAAAGACTGATTTTGCTAAGTGAGTATTTCAGTCTTCCCAAGTGTGCAGCATATGGCAGAGCTGCATACATATTGGTGTTACACCTGCAGTGCAGAGATGAAAACATAAACATGAGACAAACTTGTCAACAGTCACTTTATCCTCCATGCAGGAGGAGATGAAAAAGCTCAACAGCAATGAAAGGTTTTGGTTTGGACCATTTGCATTCAAATTTAATAGTCCTGTGCCGTTAGCCTTCATAAATTACTAGTCTGAATTACCCAAGTCAATGGGCAAAATAACAGTATAGCTATTTGCCCCATGGATGATGTTGTAGTTTAAATACAGAACATCCCACCATAAGCTTATGTAGTTGAACCCTTGGTTGCCACTTGGTGGTAGTATTTTGGAATATTATGGAACATTTAGAAGATAGAGATTCACTGGACAAAGTGAGATACTGACTCGGGGTGGGCTTGGAGGCTCTATAGTTTTGATAAATTTCCTGTTCATTCTCTGTGTCCTGGCTGTTGAGCAATGTGACCAGCAGGCCTCACTCTTCCTGCTACCATGCACGACGGACCAGATCCCCTCCCACTCTGTGTCAAGATAAACTCTTTCTCACTTAAGTTGCTCTGCTATTTTGTCACAGCAGCAAGTAAAATAACTAACACTCTTGACATATGTGGTTTATTTCTTTTGTAGCAATAGCTGAACCACACACTCACACTGATTATCCTAAGGAAGCTGCTCCAATGTTGGTACAACTGACAAGGTTCTTATTGGTACCAGAAAGAGTTGGAGGTTCTTATTAAAGAAGCTCCCTCCAAATCCAAGTTGATTGCTTATTAACGTAGGCATGTTCCAGGACAAGGTGATCTGAGGCATCATCCACTTCTACTTAAAAAATCACTTTTTCAGTAAGCCTTTTCTATGTTTACAGCTCTGAACATCCAAAAACTCTTTTCGTTAAATTTAAGTTACTGATAGAAGAGAGTAAAAATAACTTCTAAGGAATCACAGTGGTTCATCAAATTAGACAAATAACAAGGAAATAGGATATGGAAAAATAATTATTTTTTTTTCGTTTTTTGAGACAGGGTTTCTCTGTGTAGCTTTGGAGTCTATCCTGGCTGGCCTCGAACTCATAGAGATTATCCTGCCTCTGCCTCCTGAGTTCTGGGATTAAAGGCATGCACTGCCAATGCCTGGCTTATTTTTTTAGTTTCTATTTGTGTGTGCATGGGGGTGGGGTGGGTATGTAGGTACACAGGTTTGAAAATAGCACAAAGGGCCAGGGGTTCACATAAGATGGTTTCTCAATTCCTTTTTACCTTTTAAAATCTATCTATCTATCTATCTATCTATCTATCTATCTATCTATCTATCTATCTATCTATCTGTCTGTCTGTCCATCTGTGCATTGCATATGCATGTGTGTGTTCAGATGCATCTACAACAGCACATATGTGGAGTCAAAACTATCAATAGTCAGTTGCCTCTACTCAACTTGTATCTAGGAATTGAACTCAGGTTTTCAAGGCTGGGCATAAGTCTCTATGGACCAAACCATCTTGTCATTTCTACACCTTATTTTTTGAGACAGAACTTGGAGCCTGCCAATCAAATTTAGTTAGGCTACTATCCAGTGAACTTCAAGGATCCTTTCACCACCTCCCCCATGTTGTGATTACACATTTGCACTCCTGTACCTGGCTTTTTAGATGAGCTCAAGAAATTGAACTCTACCTGGATGTTGGTGGAGCACGTCTTTAATCCCAGCACTCGGGAGGCAGAGGCAGGTGGATCTCTGTGAGTTTGAGGCCAGCTTGGTCTCCAGAGTGAGTGCCAGGATAGGCTCCAAAGCTACACAGAGAAACCCTGTCTCAAAAAACCAAAAAGAAAAAAAAAAGAAATTGAACTCTGGTTCTCATGTTTGTATGTGGATCACTGACTGAACCAGCTCCTAGATCCTAGTACTGGTTACCTTGAGAAGGAGATTTATGGGAGGGATCTAGATGTTCCATGGCCATCGGGTCCTACATATACATGGCAGTCTTGTTACTTTTGGTCTTGTTGTCTGTGTCATGTTGATGTTCTTCTAGTGAAGCCTCTAGTAAATGAAGGA
Source organism: Cricetulus griseus (assembly GCF_003668045.3). Taxonomy (NCBI): domain Eukaryota; kingdom Metazoa; phylum Chordata; class Mammalia; order Rodentia; family Cricetidae; genus Cricetulus; species Cricetulus griseus. The sequence goes on from NC_048598.1 coordinate 72,881,436, forward strand.
ATTAATTAAAATATTATCCTCAATCCTTTTGGGATAGGATGTAATTTCTGGTAAGTGTATAGCATCTTGTCACTGGGGACATAAGGGGACCTGTGTTAAGTGAAGAAGGACTTCTAGCTGGTATATCTGGAAAATTATATCTAATCAGTTTACATGCAAAATAACTTTGATACAGGTAGATTAACAACAAAGTGACTGATTTCATTTTTTCACAGCTAGGAGGGTGACTGTCAGCTGAGGACACAAAATTGAAGAAGAGGAAAAAGCTGCCCAAGTGGTCACAAATGTCAGAGGCTGGGTCAGGGGTGGGTAGTACTGAGAAAATACCAAATTCCCTGGAGGGATTTGTAATGAGAGAGAAGCTGGAGTGAGCATGCATGTCATATGTGGTATACTCACCCTACTGGATAGTCAGTGGGCTAGGGAAGCTTTCTAGGGATAAAGCATGGATATAAGTGCCTGATTGTTCTAATTTGGTTCCATCAGCATAAGCATCATTAATTTATCCTCATCTATGGTCACAATCATAATACCGTGATAGCTGTGTACACACCCTTCATAATTTTACATTCTGATAAATCCATTGTACAATATAAATGCATATAACATACTACACCTAGCTCAGCAAAAATGTGCCAATAGTTTATCTTTTTGGTTGGCAGCAGTGTCAACTCACTCATACTGTTCAATATACCAGGAGAGAGGACCACAATGCTCATCATCACTGGATGTACAAATTCTGCTAAATCAGTATCACTTTTATACCATCTCCAAATTGACTGATAGTAATGCATACCCATGTTAGTCAAGATGCAGTATTTCCTCAAATTCTTGTATTGTTCCTTACTAAGGAGGCCAAAACCAGTAAAAGGAGGCAGAATGCCACTGGGAGGGTGCTGTGTGATGAAATTTTCCTAGGGAGATGCAAAACTTGTCTGCTTACTCCAGATAGGGAACCCATGACTGACAAAATATGGATACCACTGGAGTTCAACTTAGAAAACTAGTTTAGTTTTATTGGGATTATTTACAGAAGTATGGATGAGAGGTTATTTACAGGACCATATATGACTTAAGGCAGCTGCATCATCAAGACCCACCCCCAATGGGTGCCAGCTCACCATGCTGGGAAATTGCAGCTCACTGAACAGCCTACAGGCAGCTCAACAGGTTAGAGACAATCCTTTCCATGTTCTTCAGTTGGTATAAAGCTCTTTCAGGCAGTTTGCCTGGTTTCTGCTTTCTTTCCAGCAGCTGGTCTTGTCTCAGAGTTTTCTTTGAGGCTTGGCTCTAGTCTTCTGAGCCTGACTTTCAGTTGTTACTGCTTACTCTGCAGGTAGGGGCCCAGGGAACTGACCTGCTCTGGTTAGTTCCAGGGACTTCCTGAAGCTATTGTGAGTTGTTTGCCTTTGCTACTTAAGGAGTTTCCTGCAGAATGTAATCTTCTAATCCCAGAGGAAACTCTTACATAAGAGAGGAATAACATGGTTCACACATCTCCCTTCACTAACCACAAAGCTACAACTAAATTTCTTCAGGACCATCAAAAGGGGAATGTAAAACAGTGACTGGCCTATACAATAGCAGGTACTTTTCTGTTCATTTAAAATTATATTCATCACAAAAAAGGCTAGAATTCATAGAAGAATTCAGTGTTTTGATTTTCCCTTTTATCTCCTACAATGCATTGTTTTACAATCCGCCTCAGTCACCAATAGCGGCCAACGCCTTGCTTGGAACTTCTTCATTTCCATTATCTGAGTTCCTGATGGAAATCCACTTTATCACACACCCCAGAAGAGCAGTTGGGAACTCGGAAGCTGAAGTGAATTTATGCATTTTAGCTGTAACTATGGGTTTTGCATGTTAATTACCTCATGCCTTATTAAAGATATCTTATCAAATAAAGAAAATGCCTTTGTGATTAGCTATGAGCTTTCAGTATTTCCTTTCCTTTAGTTTGCCCTCTTAGAGAGACAGGCCTTTGGATGGCATTTACAAATGTTGGTTTTCAAATGCTTTGCATGGGGCTTCCAGGTATCAATAAGTCCCTATTTTAGAATACAGAATATACTTTCAAACAATAGTTTTTTTCATAAGTATGTTCTTTAGGAATCTTAATCTGTCTCTTGTAACACAGTAAATAACCACCCAGAAAAAATATTGGGGTTCAAGCTTCAAGCTGAATATCAGAAAATCAAAGCAGCCAAGTACCTCTACCTTAGGCTGAAAGAGCTGATCCTGTCTCCATGATCTCTCACCAAGCCCCAGACAGCTGCCTCTCCTCAGTGTGACTGGAGAATCAATGCCTTCCTATCCTCAATGTGGCTGGAGAGTTAATGCAAGCTCTGCGACCCTGTTTCTGTCTTAAACACCTCTCGTGAGTCCTAGGATTAAAGGTGTGAGCTCTGTTACCCTGTTAGCCTGATTAAATCTCATGTAGCCTGTGTGACCTTAAATTCAGACAAATCCATCTGCCTTTGTCTTCTGAGTCCTGGGAGTAAATGTGTGTGGCTTCTATAGCTAACTAGTATGGCTGCTTTGCTATTTTGATCTCCAGTGGCTATAATATATCATAAACAATATATCACCACAGTCTCTGTACCTGTCTCTCTTTCTCTGTCTTTCTCTCTGTGTCTGAAAACCTTTTTTTTTTCTTGGTGTTCAATGTGTCCATTAGAGTGGAATCAGATCTCTACTGGTTGCTGTCACTGCACATGAGCAGGTAGACTTTCTATAGACTGCTAAAACTGAGAAAGACAATCCTGACTCAGTGAAATACATACCTCAAAGTGTTAGTTTACAGTCTGATATTAGGACAGAGACAACTGTCTTGACAAGCTCAATGGGAAGAGTTGTATAGCATACATGAACTTACTGACTTTGAATTATGTACTCTATAATGCTTATACACTGAGTTTTCCAATAGTTATTTTTTTTTTTTTTTAGTTTTTGGTTTTTTGAGATGGGGTTTCTCTGTGTCACTTTGGAGCCTGTCCTAGAACTAGCCCTTGTAGACCAGGTTGGTCTCAAACTTACAGAGATCTGCCTGCCTCTGCCTCCTGAGTTATTTGTTTTAAGATGAAGTATAAGCCTTTGGATTCCATCTGCAAGGAATAAAAATGTAATTATAGAATAATCAGTCATGCAGATGAAGACTATGATACATAATGAAAGTGGACCTGATGGGGAATTTACTGTGTATGTTTATCTTATTGATTGTTAAATAAAATACTGTTTGGCCAATGAGACAGTAAGCTAGAGAGGACTAGGAGTCAAAGAGGATTCTGGGAAATGTAGTAGAGAAGTGGTGATCCAGGCAAGAAGTGACATAGCAAGGAGACTCATATTTAAAGAAGGAGAAACAGGAAGAGTTCCACTTTTCCAACAGTGGCACAATGTGATCCACCGGCAAGGAGGGACACCAATAAGGCGTCCGATAAGTCTTATAAAATATATAGATTTATGATAATTAAGACTGAGCTAGCAGATGAGAATCCTAGTCATTGTCCAAGCAGCTTTGAACCTAATACAATTTTCTGTGTATTCATTTGGGTTTAATTCAGGCGGGCGGCTGTCGTAAAGTGCACATGTGGCGGGGGGGGGGGGGGGGGGGCGTGGGTGGATTTTGGCGAAAAGTTTTATCGTAACATGGACCAATCAGGAATTGTGCTGTGTTTTCTGCATGTGTATGTCAGTGTGTATGTGCATGTTTGTATATGAAGCATATATGTGTGTGGTGTATATGCACGTGTGTATATGGGTGAGTTTGCCTGTGCAAATGCACAAAGTCCAGATGAGATGTTCACATGTTCACTTCTCTTATGATCCAATGCCTTGGTACTTTGAGGCAGCCCCTCTTGCTGATCTGTTGGGTTTGGCTAATGCCAGCAAGTCCCACAAACTTACTATCTCTTCCCAGTTTAGTGCAGATATTCATGGGGCCATGAAAGCTCATTATATGAGTGCTGGTATCCAAACTATGTTATTCATGCTTTTCTTTTCTTTTCTTTTCTTTTCTTTTCTTTTTTTTGAGACAGGGTTTCTCTGTGTAGCTTTAGAACCTATCCTGGCACTTGCTTTGTAGACCAGGCTGGCCTCAAACTCACAGAGATCCATCTGTCTCTGCCTTCCAAGAGTTGGGATTAATGCATAAAAATAAATATTTAGAATGTAGTTAGAAATTATTCTGGTTTAGTAAAGTGGTTATTTTGTGTTTTCTTCTAAGATCCCTGACCACACTAGCCCTGGGTAGTGGGCTGGGCAGCAAGTGTTCTTAACCATGGAAAATCTCTTTAGAACATTTATTATTTTTTCAAAACAAGCATGAGCCTTGGAATAGGACAGTGTTGGAACTAAACCTCAAGTTAATTTCTAACTGCTGCATGATTTAAAGATCCATTTCCTTCTGTCTTTCCCTTCCTGCACTGGGTTTTATCTATTTATTTATTTGACTGTGATGTGAATGTTACATGCTTAGTGTAATAACTGGCCTCAAAAGAAAAGTTGACGATTATTTCAGTAAAACCCCTTTTCTTCCAGGAGGGGATTGTCAGTTATCTTATAGCACACAGTGAGTATGGACATGTGGGAACCTGGATCTTTATGCTATTGTTAACATTTTAAATCTTCAGGTATCATATATTGCAGCTTACTTTATTCATAAAACTCAGTTAGGCACTGATGGTAGGGAGAAGAGCATCCTAAAAAATATTATTTGGTTCTGATGAAAAAACTGTAATGCATGGGGCAGGACTGGATACCCACAGTAGAGCAATTTCAGAGAAAAATAAGGTTTTTATCATTGTTGTCATTCCCCAAAAGTCTGATTGGATAAGCATGCCTACTTCTGTTGACATATCTTGGTACTGTAGAGCTCACTGAGTTTCCCTCTCTTCAGACATTTGTAGGAAACATGAATGCTGACAGTGTGGTGCACCACAAGTTGCTACACTCCATGAGAACCCGCTTTGTTCGCTTTGTGCCCTTGGGGTGGAATCCAAGTGGGAAGATTGGCATGAGAGTGGAGGTCTATGGATGCTCCTACAGTAAGTACCCACATGTACAAAGTCACACAGCACGTGGGTGAATGATGTTGCCCACGGAATACTCTATTATTCATATTGATAATTGCAATTAATTTAGTGTGTGTGTGTGTGTGTGTGTGTGTGTGTGTGTGTGTGTGTGTGTGCAAAAGTGGAGTAAATGGAAACCTCCAAAGTTCCTGAAGTGCATGGTCTTAGTCCAACCACAGAAGGCTGCACTGGGTCCCAGAAAGGGTAAGTGGGCTGCTCACCCTTTCCTCAGCCTCCCAGGATCCTGGAGACAGTCAGACACAGCTGGGAATCTAGTCAAGCAGGAACTCATTTATTTCCCTACAGCAAGCATCTTTTGAAGCAAAAAACTGCAGAGCTGGAAATCAGCCAGCCAATGGTTTTAAAGGTCAGCCTAACATGAGCCTAGGCACCCTATGCTTTACCTAGTGAACACAAGCCATTCATGCAGTGACCTCATCTGGTTCGATCCTGGCAACAAATCACCCATTTTTGGAAACACTCGCCCTCCTTACTTCCCCTTGGTGCCATCTTTAACTGGCCTGTGTACCCTTCACTGAAGAACAGTGTTCATTATTTGAGCAAGTACTTTTCACTTGGTCTGGAACTTTCTTCTGAGCCTACACTGGCTTACCAGTGACCCACGGAGGTCTTATCATCTCCATTTCCTC